>NW_026261479.1:0-137016 GCF_024610275.1 Lodderomyces theae | reverse complement strand
AAAAAAAAAAAAAAAAAAAAAAAAAAAAAAAAAAAAAAAAAAAAAAAAAAAAAGGTCAATTTAATGGATTGTGTTGTCTTTATCCAAATCGATGGCAAATTTGTAGTTTGTCGCGGTTTTTTTTTTTCAAATTTACAACTCCGTGTCGTATTCTCTTTTTGCGACATTGCATCATACGACAATCCTCCCCCCTCCTCACTCTTCACTCCTCCTTCCTCCTTTTTCAGGTCCCGATCCTACATACTAAAACACGTCCACTTTACCCGGGAATCAGAATCAAGAAGCCAGGATCTGTAGCCCAAGAGATGCTGATGCATGCATTCTCCTGTGAGGCTCAGTGAACCCTTCTCCTCCTATTCGTCTTACTCCTCTTTGTCCCCCTCCCTTCCCCATTCTCCGATCAAATAAATGCTTTTCTAAATCCGAATAGCCGCTGCAGGCAATGCGGATAAAATAAATCAACCCCCAATGAAAATAATCTCCGTGGTACAATGTGGGGTTACGAAAACAGAAAAAATATACGCACGTATATAAACTGAGCAAAAGAAGTCCCTAATCCTGATATTCAACTTGAAAGAGTATTTCCTCCTCATTCCATCCGCCATGTCAGTTAAAGACGATATTCCTGCCATCTTTTTAGATAAGGTCTCTCCAAGAGGTCTTGAAGCAATTCAAAAAACAAAGGACTTTGTCGAGCAGTATTGTATTCCTGCTGATAGAGTCTTCCACGAACAAATCTCAAAAGATCCAGCTACAAGATGGAAACAAGTCCCAGCTGTTCTTGAGCCGTTGAAGCAAAAAGCTAAGGAATTGGGGTTGTGGAACATGTTTTTGTCAAAGCACTACAAGGAGGGTCCTCAATATACCAATTTGGAATATGGATTAATGGCTAGGTACTTGGGAAGATGCCACACTGGGCCAGAAGCCACAAACACCAGTGCACCAGATACGGGTAATATGGAATTGCTTGCAAAATACGGGTCAAAATACCATAAAGAGAAATACTTGGCTCCTTTGATGGATGGGAAAATCAGATCAGCCTTCGTCATGACTGAAAAGGGAATTTCATCATCAAATGCATTAAACATTGCCACCACTGCTATCAAAAACTCGCGTGGGAACTATGTTTTAAACGGAACCAAGTGGTTTGCTTCCGGTGCTGGAGATCCAAGATGTGCTGTTTGGTTGGTTATGTGTAAAACGGATAACAATGAGAGCAATCCATTCAGAAACCATTCAGTGTTGGTCATCGATGCTAAACAAGCTGTTGCATCCGGTAAAGCTGAGGTTGTGAGACCATTGCATGTTTTCGGCTACGATGATGCTCCTCACGGACATTGTGAAATTGTGTTTAAAGACTACGAGGTTCCATCGGAGTTAATGCCCGAAACTATCTTGGCTGGTGTTGGTAGAGGCTTCGAATTGATTCAAGCCCGGTTGGGTCCTGGTAGGATCCATCATTGTATGAGAGCTATTGGTAGTGGTGAGTTTGCATTATTGCGTATTGCTCACAGAGCAAACCACAGAATCATATTTGGTAAACCAATGAATAGAAGAGAAGGATTCTTGATGCAGTATGCCAAGTACAGAATTGAAATTCAAAAGTGTTTATTGTTGGTTTTGAATGCTGCTCACAAGATTGACATTTCAAATGCCAAAGAAGCGCAAAGAGAAATTGCCATGGCTAAGATCGAGACTCCTAAAGCCATTGGTGAAGTTCTTGACTGGGGTGTTCAGGTCTTTGGCGCCGAAGGTGTCTCTCAAGATACGGAATTGGCACAAATGTGGGCTTGGAACAGAACATTGAGAATTGCCGATGGCCCTGATGAAGCTCATTTGTCCCAATTGGCAAGAAGAGAAGCCTCCAAGTTCCCACAAGTTGACGAGTTTTTCAACAATGTCGATTCAAGAGTTGAGGCTATCAGTAAATTATAAACTTAGTATAAAACAGATTGCTGGAAATCGTAAATCAATCCTTTAT
Source organism: Lodderomyces theae (assembly GCF_024610275.1). Classification (NCBI taxonomy): domain Eukaryota; kingdom Fungi; phylum Ascomycota; class Pichiomycetes; order Serinales; family Debaryomycetaceae; genus Lodderomyces; species Lodderomyces theae. Next base: position 135,035 of record NW_026261479.1, on the reverse strand, counting down.
CAAAAAATGTCTTTGTTTTTGTCTTTTCCTCTTTTATTAGCTTTTCGTGATAAAGTTTTTGCTCTTTTTCAGCCTGCTCAAAGGGTATTTGTTGTAAAGTTTCCAAATGGTCGTCCTCTCTGTCAATGTCGAGCTCGCCCATCATGACAACATTTTCACCTCTCACTATAAACACGCCTCGATAGATTTCGCCATATTTTTTGGGCTCCCCTTCCACATATATCCGCTCAAATGTATCCTGGAGGACCAAATTGGCAAACTGGTCAAATGTTCTTAATATGCCAAAGAAATTTCTGCCGTCTCTTAACAATACAAATATTTTGCGGTCAACGGAACCAACAATTGCAGCGGCTGTGGTGAATGCATAACTTTCTAGGTATAGATCTTCAACACTGGTTCCAAGCGGGTCAGTAGGCTGTGACAGCTGTGACGATTGTTCACTCATGGCGATACACTTGTTGAGGTAAATCGGTGGTGTCGGTTTTGTTGGAAAAGTGCTTTTTATTTTTTATATTTATTTTTTTTTTGCCTGTTCATATTTGTGAGATTGAAATCGAGACACGACCATGCTGCTGCTCTTACTCCACATTCTTTATTTGGTAAAGGCACGGGCACGTTACAGAGACTTGGTCTGAAGATATAGATACAAGAAAATTAAGTGTGATGACTTGGCTGATTGCAGCCGACGTTGTTCACTTTGGACTGCTTCTTTTGTACTTGCAAGCAAGCTGATAAGACCAATATAAGCTTCGGCGATGAGTGAAAAAGAAAAAAAGAAAAAAAAAAAAAAAGACATACGAAGCAGGGCAACAAAGGCTTATCCTACAAGCATGTCATTTTTCAACTACAAAGACCATATCGAGGAAGGCGACTTGGTGCTTGCATTCATCAATAGAACTACTATCAAGCCCATCTATGTCAAAACTGGTGAAATCCTCAATACGCGATATGGCCATTTCCTTCACTCATCAATGATTGGCATGAAGTATGGCGCACAAATGCGTGGGGCTAAGGGATACGGTTTCATTCATTTGTTGTACCCTACTCCCGAAATGTGGACCTTGTCATTGCCTCACAGGACCCAAATTGTATACACTCCAGATTCTTCATACATTATACAGCGATTGAATGTCCGAGCTGGATCAAGAGTCATTGAAGCTGGAACGGGATCGGCGTCGTTTACACACTCTTTTGCAAGGACAGTGGGAGAAAGTGGGAAAGTTTTCACATTTGAATTCCATGAACCAAGGTATTTGGAGGCCAAGACCGAGTTGCTGGATCACGGATTGACCAATACCATTATTACCCATCGCGATGTTTGCAATGGAGGTTTCAATATTAGTGATGACACAATTGATGGAGACATGGTATTTTTGGATTTACCTTCACCTTGGGATGCCATACCGCACTTGGATACTGTTGTTGCAAAACAGAGGCAAGTGGGGATCTGTTGCTTCTCCCCTTGCATTGAGCAAGTTGCCAAAACAGTCACTGCATTGGAGGAAAACGGATGGACAAATATAGAGATGGTTGAAATTGCCGCGAAAAGGTGGGAAGCACGCAAGGAAATGAAAAGAGATGTGAATAATGCTATAAACAGAATCAAAGATATACAGGAAAGAAAACAACACGGCATTGAAAGCAGAAGAGCTGGCCATCCGCCGCAAAAGTTGGCAAAATCCGAAGATTCTTTCAAATCGGCAAGAAAGAGCGCCAAGGTAAAGGAAGGCGAAGACGGGTATGAGTGGCTAGAGGTGACAAAGACGGAGTCGGAGATTAAAAGTCATACTTCGTATTTAACGTTTGCGTGTAGAATTTTGGTAGCGTAATACAAAAATTTCGTTGTTGAACTGAATTCTCATTTTTCTTGAATCTACCGCCGAAGCGAATCGATTACTACTTTATACGCTAGGAAAAGAAGCATGAGTTCACCAATTGGTATGTGTGATAAAGACTTTTTTTTGGTCCGTAAATGTAATACTAACACCCCTACAGTGCTTGATCAAGGAACTGGGTTTGTAAAGATTGGTAGAGCAGGTACCAATTTCCCTGACTACACTTTTCCCTCTATGGTGGGAAGGCCAATATTGCGAGCAGAAGAACGTAACCTTCTTGTACCAGATGATATTGAGATCAAAGATATAATGTGTGGGTCGGAAGCAAGTCAAGTGAGATCATTGCTTCAAATCAACTACCCAATGGAGAATGGTATTATAAAGAACTGGGAAGATATGGAACATTTGTGGGATTACGCATTTTACGAAAGAATGAAATTGAATCCACAGGGACAAAAGATCTTGTTGACTGAACCACCGATGAATCCTCTCAAGAATAGGGAAATGATGTGTCAGGTCATGTTTGAAAAATATGGATTTGATGGGGTTTATGTTGCCATCCAAGCGGTGTTGGCATTGTATGCACAAGGGTTAAGTTCTGGTGTTGTTGTTGACTCGGGTGACGGTGTGACCCATATTGTTCCAGTGTATGAGTCAGTTGTGTTGAACCATCTCACAAAGAGATTGGATGTTGCAGGAAGAGATGTTACTAGGCATTTGATTAACTTGCTTTTCCGCCGTGGTTATGCATTCAACAGAACTGCAGATTTCGAAACCGTGCGTCAAATCAAGGAAAAGCTATGTTATGTGAGTTATGACTTGGAGTTTGATTCAAAATTGGCTTCGGAAACTACAACCTTGGTGGAGTCGTATGAATTGCCTGATGGAAGAGTTATTAGGGTGGGAAGTGAGAGATTTGAAGCTCCTGAATGCCTATTCCAACCACATTTGGTTGATGTAGAACAGCCAGGAGTTGGAGAAACTTTGTTCAATACCATCCAAGCAGCTGATGTTGACGTAAGATCCTCCTTGTTTAAAGCGATTGTCTTGTCGGGTGGTTCCTCAATGTACCCTGGATTACCATCAAGATTGGAAAAAGAACTCAAACAATTGTGGTTGACAAGGGTCTTACGCGGTGATGCTTCAAGACTAGACAAGTTTAAGGTGAGGATTGAAGATCCACCAAGAAGGAAGAATATGGTTTTCATTGGTGGTGCAGTTTTGGCAAACATAATGGCCGACAAGGACCACATGTGGATTTCAAAGCAAGAGTGGGAAGAACAAGGACCTAGAGTATTACAAAAGTTGGGACCTAGATAGTAGAAACTATTAGCAATTATAAGTTCTAATCTGATCTATAATGTCATTGACCAAAGAGTCGTAAGCTTCGGTTGTGATTCCCTCGCCCGAGATCCTCTTGTTGTAGCCCAAGTTTACACTTTGGTGTACAATTTTGGAAACAAAGTTTTCATCAACCACCTTTGGGTGGAAAAATTCACTTTGCAAACATTGCTCCACTGTCCAACGGTCATCGGGATCACGAGCAAGACAGTTGCGTATTAGATTTATGGCACTTTGAGGCACGCGAACACCACCAATACCCAATTCCGGATACTGTACCTTATACTGGGGATTCATGATTGCCAATATTCTTTTTGTACCAGTCAACGAGGCATATGGAGGTCTTCCGTAGATGAATTGGTACATTATACACCCACACGACCAAATATCAGATGGCCTACCAACTCTCCAGGTAGTACTCTTTGCCTCAGCCATTTCTTCCAACGCTTCAGGAGCCATATAGTTTGGCGTTCCTATTTGAGACTCTCGATAGATATTGGCCGTATGGTCAGGCACTGCGTTCGCTATTCCAAAGTCAATGATTTTCAAAATCCCTCGCACCATGAGAAAGTTTGCCGGTTTCAAGTCACTGTGCACAACGCCTGCATCGTGTACATCTTTCACACACTTGAACATTTCTGAAATGTGGTATCTAACGAATTGTAAGTCCAAAGGTAGATTCATATTGAGTCTGTTTTGAAACAACATGGCCAAGTCTATATCTCCCTTCTCCATAATTAGATATATTGACGACTTTGTCACCTCACTATCGTAAAGTTTCACCACTCTTTTGTAATTCCTCAATTTGCGGAGTAGCTCAATCTCGCGCTTGAATGATGAAGTCTCTTCTGCTGAATTCAACGTTACTTTTTTCAACGCAAACAGGTGTCCATTAGCTGCTTTTATGCGGTAAACTTTGGATGATCCTCCTCTTCCTAGTAGCTCCAATTTCTCATACTTTTTGTTGTTGACAATAAAGGTCCGCGAGTCTGAAGGAGTCGCTGTGGTTGGTTGGGTTTGAGCCGGTGCTGCTGGCACCGCTGACATTGCCAACATTGCAGGCGCTGCTTGTGCTTTCGGTGCTGGTACTGCTTGTGCTTTTGGTGCTGGTACTGCTGGTGCTTTTGGTGCTGGTGCTGCTTGTGCTTTTGATGCTGGTGCTGGCGTTGGCGGTAGTGGAGATACTCTGACTGGTGCCTCCTTCTTCGGCGTTTCGGGTCTTCTAAATGTATTCGAAATATCACCTAAAGGTTGGCGCTGTTTGTTTGGTGTCTTGTTTCTCTCCTCAACGTTCCTCTTGATCAACTCCTCATCAATGAAATCATCTTCTAGTGTATTGTTTTCACTTGCTCGTTTTGGAGCACCTAGTAACTTGCCATACCTTCTCCTCTTGAACCGATTTTCTGTACTGGTAATTGTCGACTTCGATGTTGATCCCGACTTATCGTCCATAAGGCCATCTGAAAGTGAGTTTTCGGTAGTTGTTGTTGTATGACCAAAAACTGCGATGAATTTCTTTCGCAAATCCGACGACCTATCGGGAAAATCTTGATGATAGACCCCCGTCACTGGGGACTTATTTCGTCTTGAATTTAGCATCTCAATGCTGTATGAGCTTAGTGATGGCGGAGGCGCACAAGTATTGTCGTCCTCAACCATGTTTGAATTGGATGAAGGGTGGATCATATCTGTGAGACTTTTTCTTTTGTTGATGTTTTCGAGGTGTGTGCTCTTTTTTTTTTTTTCTCTACTTTTTGCACAAAGAACAAAAGCCGAGAACTAAATTGAAGCGCGTTGAAAGGACATTAGAACAACAAGTTAGTTTGAGAAGAGAAGTTGAATGTGTCAACTCAAGGGGAAGGAGACCATATCAATGCTGATAGTGAAGTTGGAGAGGGGAGAAAAAAAAAAAGAAGGGTGACCAATACCCAGCAAAGATGCAAAAAAGAGATGCTCCCAGTGAGGTTCGAACTCACGATCTTCTGATGTCACACTACTTGGGAAGTTATGAGACAAATGTTCTAACCAACTAAACTATGGGAGCGGAGGACCACTGCGTCATATCAGTGATTTTCGACAGAAACGCTATTTGTGAGTTTTACATTCTGCAAAATTAAGTCATGTTATGAGGTTCCTCTCTATAGAATTTAGATGGACAGAGCTGTTAAGAGTATATAAAAAAACTGCTAATTACAAGGTTGAACTCGTGTTTTTTGTTCAATAATATGTAGTTCTATCTTTTAATTCAGATCTAGGACATCCAGATCTGTGTTGCTGCAGGTTTATACCGCTTGTGTCAGCGTTAATCAAAACAGAGCTCGTAAGAGTTGTGATTAACATACCACAAATGCACTTTTGAACAGCACAGGCGTTTGCGAATGTGTATATACGAGTTTTGCAAGCTTTAGTAATAGACTGGCACAATCTATGTTCAATTTCATTGTTTTGCACTTCAAGTCTACAATCAAACCAGCAACTTAATAGCTGTGTCCTATCAGCTTACCCTGAAGTAGCATCTAGTAAAACAAAAGTGCCTCGATCCCAACAATTCAAGTTGTCTTAGATAAGTCTGATCTTTTACCTTGAAGAAAAATGTCTTGAATCAATATTGATTAAAGTCTTCGCAGTTGTTGAGTCATCATCAAGGTAAATCAATTGAAGCCTCTAACAAGACATATTTATATTGATTGGGTGCCAAATCCACATGTTTTGAGACGTGTCAACACGGCTGGAAATGCGATTGTACGATGATACCTACGGTATGAACTTTAACTTGTATTTTTTTTTTTTGCAACAATTCGCACCAACTTTCCGGCAAATGAATTTGATGCAAACTTTGAGTTCACCTCTCCTTCGAAAAGAACGAGCCAGCAGCAGCAGAAGTCCAGATTGGAAAGAAAGTAATGAAAACTTTTCGTAATATATGCTTCAAAACACAAAGCTAAAAGAAAAAAAAAAAGGAGAAGAAGAGGTAATACAATAATGAAAAAAAAAACGACCAGGGAGAGGATTGAACTCTCGATCTTGCGATTAACAGTCGCACGCCTTAACCAGCTTGGCCACCCAGTCCAACCGACAACTAAGCTATTGCAGCTAATTGTTGGTTTTGGACTCTCCATGTACATTCGAGTCCGTAAAAGTTTTGGGGATTAAAATTCACGAAACTGTCCTTTTCCTCATCTTTGAAGGCGAATCTTGCAAATGGGAGGAAGGCACTAGATAGAGAGAGAGCTTGCTGAATGTCTCAAGTTGCTGCTTGATGACGTTACACAAATACAATTGTTTATCGAATATTAAAGTCCGGATGTCAAGTGAGACAATAATTTGCATACATATATAGTTAACACGGGAATGTGCATTTCCGGGTTGCAAAACATGACCACATTACTAATAAAGTCATGAGATGAGAAGGGTTAAGTTGGTGTAACCGGAAGAATATAAATACGCTCAGGTTTTGCTCATGAAAAGTATATAGTTTATATAGATTTTTTACCAGTGATATGTTTTGAACTTAGTGGGAGGTTACTTTATTGACTGCGATTAAAGAGACCCCTCCTAAACAAAACCAGCTCTCGAAGTTTTTAGCTGTTCTTGAATAAGGGCTTGCTGATTAAAAGCAGTAGGAGCTTTCTTTTCATTTGCAACCACTTGCATTTTCTCGTCAATGGTACGCAGTGTTGAACACTTACTGTTTTTACTCTCTCAATCTGGCACTGGCGACACAGAGAGTTCATACCCCTCCTAATATCCCATACATGGGGTTCAAGAGCCCAGCTGTACTACATTGATATTCATTCAATTGCTTTTTGCACCCAAGTTCAACTCCAAACATGGAGCAAGTGTGGGAGAATCATGAAGTGTGAGTAGCTTACACCCTATACCAGGAATAAACAGCTTATTAGTGAGAGCATATGCTCCTCCTAGCACTCGCACTTACCTAGGATCAAACCGGTCAGTAAAGGTCACACAATAGTCGTATCGAGCTTTAAAGACAGGCTGATTCAGTGTGTTTGGGCCAAACCTGTTACCAATATCACTTAAAGAGATCGGTGGTACATTTTTGGATCAATTTTTGGCATCCGGTTTATAACTTGGCGTACACTCGTTGCCTTTTTACATAGGGGCGTATCTGAGATGCGTACTTGCCCTCCTTCCCCCCCTCTTTTTTGGCTCTATTTTCTTCTTCATTGAAGCTTGGTAATCTGAACTCATCCACATGCATTTCAAGCAAAGATGTTTGTTTGGATTCTTGATTACCTCGGACAAGTGAGAGCAAATTACCCATACACGAGGGATAGGAGGCTGTTAGAAGCTCTTTAACAGAATATACTTTGTTGATGTTGTGAGAAACGTTTTGTTGCATTCAGTGTGGTGAAATTTTAATGAAGAAGTGGAGGGAGAGCCAAACTTCAAAAGTTCTGGAAGTGCAGAAATAAAAGCCAACTTGGGCGCTAAAATCAGATGAGCAAGTTTATCTTATTCCTGACAATGCTGGTAAGAACAGCTTGAAATGAAAGTTTGCATAGTCAACTCAGCGGCTGCAGTAGACCTTTACACCGGAGAACAACCCTCCGCTTGTCTGGTTGGCAGCTACACACATTAGTTGACAAATAATCAGCAAAACGCAAAGCAACGCAAAATGTGCAAAACGTAGAAGAAACAAGAAAAGATATCACCATCACCTCCATATTTTGATACCAAGCAGACGCTTTGATATTTATCTTTGTGCTTTGTAGATAGAACAAAAGTGCAAGCTTATCATCACAATACTACTTTCCGTGAGAAATGACTTCAAGTGTGTTTTATTTTTTTTCTTTTTTTTGCAGAGATGTAAGTATCGGAAAGGATTAATGCTTGACTAATTAGGATGGAATCAAAGGTGTACTAATGTGTGAGGTGATTCTTCTGCTCCCCCCCTCTGATGTTGTAACGTTTGAGGTTTTATTGGTCGTGTGGGGTGATCTTCAAAATTCATTACATAACATAACATAACATAACACAAAAGGTGCAAGCTTTGTGTTTGTATAACTTTCTTCCTCCTTTTCTTTTCTTCTCCGCTTTTTATTTCTTTTTCGCTCTGTGTAGATAAACTATACACTATACATACTATTGGTGCTTTTAACGCTGGTTTGTTGAAGTATACACACATATATATATAAGTAGCTTTTCATTTTTGATATTCCCATTCTCTCCCTTCCCTTTCCTTCAGGAAATAGAACTTCCAAACTCCTTCCTTCTTCCATCAATTTGAAAAGTAAGTACCAACCTCGGCAGCAGTTCCCATTCGTTCCTTTTCTACGAAAATTTGATTCTAACAAAGTCACTCAGCTCACCCCTCCCACCCCTCCCCGTTTTGCGTTTCGTAAACTCCTTCTGCTCACCACATCTAAACTCCACATTTACTACTCACCATGTTTCACTCCATGAATGCCGACACCAAAAGAAAGATGTCGGAAACTTTAGAAAAAGGCGACATTAAAGACACCATCTTAAACTTACGCCAAGAAGAAGACATTGAAGAAATGGCTGAGGAGTATGAAATTGAAAATGTCGCACGCCACGCTCAAGAGATTGTTCCTGAAACTCCTGAGGAATTGGCTAGTAAGAACCAGGCTTTGCAACTCATTCAAACTTTTTTGCAACAAGAGAATATGGAGCTTAAGAAGTCCTACCAGGAGGTTTTGAAGGAGAATCAAGCTTTGAAGAATGTTCTCAAGAACGATTTCCATTCTCACTACAAGTATATTAAGAAGGATTACTAATGGCTTTGTAATGATGTATAACGAGTTATGAATAAATGTCTTTGGAAGTATTTCTTATCCTTTCTTCTCTGCAGTTGCAGAATGACTTCATTCAGAGATGCCACGGGATACAAAATGAAGTTGTCTAATCAAATCTCCTCCTATATCGTAACTCTATATCACTGCTACTTTTCCACACTTTTGTCTTGATCGTCTGCAACGTCATTGAATTGCTCAACTCTTGCCCTTTGCACTCCAACACCAACCAATCAGTAGGCTTCAACTTCTTGTCCCTCATCTCCTTAGTACTACCATCAAACTTGTCAGTTAAAAAGTAAAGAATCTTTGACACCCGCAACATGTTGTGTGACGTCAACTTGATACTACTCTCCAACGCTGGAAGCGACTTGATTTTACGTTGAGATTTACCACCGATCTTTACCGTCGAAGGCAAGTTGAAATAATCAACTTCAAGTAATCGGAAAGTAATCTTTGGCGGTTCTTTAAGACTGAATCGATTGTAAAGGATCGGATTCCCAATCCATCGCGGCAACGAGCACCGCAACTCATCAATGAGGTCACGTTGGGGGAACTCAAGTAAATTGTTGATGTTCCTGATATTGAATGAGCTCAAATCACGATAGTTGCCCAATTCAGGCGAGTACTCAAATAAGATCACATTCATATCCGGTGGGAAATGATTGACATTTATAACTGGGAAATACCTCAACTCTTCATCATTACCATCACTACGTATGCCCAAACCGGGATTGACTCGGTTCACTCGTAGAGCCGATTCCAGTTTAGTTTGCTCTTGGTACAACTTTTTGTTTGCTTGCAACAAACTCATGATTGTGTCGTTGTATTGTGGTATCCTCTTTATCAAGCTCTCCTCTGGGGTTCCAAGGAACTCACTTAGGGGTGGGTTGATAGGCATCTCATTAACACTGACATTGGCCGAGCTTATAGGCGAGGCATCTGTCAAATTCCTCTTTGACGATTTCCGCCAGTTTTTCAACCGGCCAGTAATACTCTCATTATCAGCAGTGCCTGGTTTCAGCTGACGTAGTTCCTCTCTAACCAACTCATCAAACACCCATTCGTACATGGTATACCCATGGAAGATCGAATTCAAAAAGATTAAACCAAGATGGAACCGATCATCATCACCCACAGCGAGCAGTTTATGTTGTCCCATTCGTGCAACTGTTTCAGGATGGTCTATTGCTAGATAAGGGTAATCCCTCACCATATCGTCGTAATATACCTCCACATTCATCACCGAGGTCTCTTTGATAGTGACTAGCAATTTGCCTGCTTTGATTTCAACCTCGCACCAGTTATTGAGCGTATCCAGGGTCTGGTACTTTTGCACCAAATCATCCATCTCCTTGAGTCGGTACTCCAACTCCTTGCCTGAAAGTAGTTTATCCTCACGACCAGGAAACTTTTTCAACTCTTTACCAATTAGAATGTCCCACATCCGAATATCGCCATTTAGATACAAGGCCATGATTTGTCGCTTGTTGTTGAGTAATCTTTTAGAAACAACACTATGTGGGGCTATCTCATGCCTGGTGATGGGTTTCAAGTTGAATGGAATCGGAGAAATTTGGTCACTTGGGTTGAGTAAAATCTCAATTGGAGTTGTATCAACAAACCCATCCGAAGCAACAAGACCCAGCTGGTACGCATTGACAAACTCAGTTGATGGTCCACCATTGACATTTAAAAACATTGAATTGTACGATTCACCCGGCTCAAATTGCTCAGCAGAGTAATTGCTTTGCACTTCGTTATTTGCAGTGTCATTTGACAAGTGACTCACCAAATCATGAAACATGGAATTCAAATCATCATTGGGCTGTGCTTCATCGAGTGAATCGTCATTGGGCGAATAATCGAGACAGGTTTTCAAAAGTTGATATTGGGAAAGTCGGGACGTGTTTGGATTGACATACCTGCTCAACGAATCGTAGTCAGATATAAAAATACTATCATCATTGTGACATATCGATAATATGGGTGACTCATTTTGAGCAATAATTGTCGAAATTCCCAATTTTTCATCAATTGAGGTACACTCATTAGTCGTGAAGGTATTTTCGAAATACTGGTCATCTTTATTGATGAATAAATTCGACAAATCCGTCTTGACTATATTACCATCTCTATCACCCGAATAAAAACACCTTGAATCTCCCAGCATCGCCCACACGGGGAAATCATGAATATCAAAATTCTTGTACACTTTGAAAGTCCGCAAATCCCACATTTTGATCGTGGTGTCTGAACTGCCACTAATGACGTACCTGTCGTCCATTAGCAACGACCTCACGTTGTCTTGATGACCAATGAGCGTCCGAATCCTCAGCGAGCTTCTCACATCATACAAATTAACAACCAGGCTCGCACCTCCAGCAGCTATCAAAGTCGCATTGCATGATAGTGAATAGACACCATCTTGATTGTTGAGGGTTGCTAATGGGCTCAAGTTGTTCAAATCCCAAGTTACAATCTTGCTGTCCAACCCAGCAGACACTATCCCATTATTTTGTGTCGTTTGGATTTTCTTTATGTAATCTATGTGTACATTGGGCAATTTATGCACATCACCATTGTGAAAATTCAAAAGCTTGAGTGATAAGTCGTTTGAAGCTGATGCCAATACCAGTTCTCCAACTTGTTGTAAATCATTGACCCAGTCGAAATGGAGATTAAAACTGTTGGCAATTGTCAATGTGCCTGTATTTCGTCGATAAGGAAGGGGATTTGCTGAAATCTGAGTCTCCAATTTAAGAGCTAGCTCCTCGGGTGAAGTTTCAAAAGTATCTGTGGTAGTGGTGGGCTCCTTTGGTTCTTGGGCCCATTCTTGATTCCATATTTTGACGGAACCGTCTCTTCCAGCAGTAAACAATTTCCGTTGAGTAGGGGAGTAAACTATCTGGTTAATTGGTAAGATGTGGGAGGATGACGTGTGATCTCCGATCCCATACGATATTCCCCTCATGGTGTTAAATTTTGAATTACCTAGCACTGACTGGAACTTGCGTGTCCGCTCGAGGAAGACAAAGAAAAAAAGGAAATCTTGAAACAACTCCGTCCAGCGGAGTGAGAGATGTTTGCCCACATCTAAATTACGTGATCTAGAGTTACGCTTCAATTGGTGAAAGCAGCTTACTGTACCGGGAGAGACCTGAACCACCAAAGAAGCAATATCCCAGTTGCTTTAGACTTGGGGCCCATGAGATTCTCTCCGCCCTCTGCCCTCCGCTCTACTCTCTACGTCAATCAGTCTTTGCCGAAGTTTCCCTTGAAGAAGAGTAATTCTAAACACAATAAAATTCTCTAAAGAAGAACACGTTAAACACAATGACCCTTTGCAAGCACACTATCGATGTCAACGGATTGTATACCTAAATCAAGCGAAGTCAATCACCACATCTAAAGTCGTGCACGAGTCCCAATAACTTGAACTTTTTTTTTTTTTTTTTTTTTTCAACTCTCATCAAATCTCATCACTACCAAACATCGACCACCATCAACACCAGCACCAACACCAACACCAACACCAATACTTACATCACACGGTAACCATGGACGACAATGACAGAGCCATTTCTCGTTTGTTTAGGACATTCAAAACGGTGAAAGAAATGGTCAAGGATAGAGTATGTGCCAAAAAGTTACCCTTTTCTTCTGTGTATCTACTAACATTTTCCTTTTCTTTCAGGGCTATTACATATCCCAAGAGGAGCTTGATATGAGCTTGGAACAGTTCCGTTCTATGGTATGCAGTCCCATGGGAGAGCCACAACGTAAACTCATGTGTTTCCAAGCCACACCCACCGCTGAGCTGTTAGAGAAGTTCCCCGATATGGGATCGCTTTGGGTTGAATTTTGTGACGAAGCCAGTGTTGGTATCAAAACAATGAGAAACTTCTGTATACACATAAGTGAAAAGAATTTCAGTGTTGGCATATTCATTTATCAAAATGGTATCACTCCAAGTGCCAACAAGTTGATTCCAACTGTGCAACCAGCAACAATTGAAACGTTTCAAGAAAATGATTTGATTGTGAATATAACCCATCATGAATTGGTTCCAAAACATATCAAGTTGAGCAGAGACGAGAAAAAGGAGTTGTTGGAGAGGTATAGATTGAAGGAATCGCAGTTGCCTCGTATTCAAAGAGAGGACCCAGTTGCTAGATATCTTGGGTTGAAAAGAGGTGAAGTTGTAAAAATTATCCGAAGATCGGAAACTTCTGGACGTTATGCATCATATAGAATCTGTTTGTAATCTTGCGCAAAGTACGCTATCTTGAACACCGGTCCACCAGGACACATCTGTAAAAGCAACCCCAGTTTTAGGTGAAACTTGTACACCTTTATCCCCGAGAAACACAGGAGCCACAGTTATGATAACACTATCAACAATATCTTCTCTGAGCAAGTCATTAATCACTCTGGCACCACCTTCAACCATGACTGATTTGATTCCCAATTCGTACAATTTGTCAAAAATCGTCCCCCAATTGTCTCCACCTAGTAACGACAACTTTATCGTACCATCTTTTTCCACCAGCTCATCAACAAGAATATACGGAGGTAAGCCATCACCAGCGTCACAAATCTTTTTCAAAGTTGATTCATTGTAATTCCATTTACCATGAGGATCAACCACTACCGGTCTAATTAAATTCCCACTACCATAACGGCAATTCAATTTAGGATCATCTGCCAATACCGTGCCGACACCAACAAGAATTGCATCGTGTTTGGATCGAAGATAGTGTGTCATTGTCTTTGTCTCCAAATGCGATAATTTGGTTTGGACGCCAGGCTGAGCGGCAATTCTCGAGTCAAGCGATTGTGCATACGTTAAGGTGACGAATGGTCGTCCATTGATTGGTATCGGGAGGTAAGGTTTAAGGAATGGCACAAGTGTTTCGGGTAGTGGAATCAAGGACATATCTGATTCAAATGTGATCTCTGTCTCTGTCTCTGTCTCTGTATTTCTTTTGCTATTTTTCTTTTCGCTCTTTTTCCAACTCGGCCTCCCGTATAATTTGTTGATCACGAAGAAAGCGTAACTTTTCACGTTCCTTCCAGTTTTCGTACTCCAAATGAGGGTCCAAGTCATCGGTATCATCAACTTCAAATTTTTCATCAGTGTCCTCTTTTGCGTCCTTCAGTTCCAATTGGGAGAGCAAGACTTGGCGCGATGAATTTGTAGCATTCTGGTTTTGTTTTTCTTGTTGTTTTTTCAGGATAAACACTGGTTTGGCAATTTCTTCTTCCTCTGAGGAAGATGATGTTTCAGAGGAGGAAGACTCGGACTGCGACATAGGATGGAAGAGGATAAACCAAAAACCGATCCATACAAAATCATGGCATTTTTTTTTTTTTTTTTTTTTTTTTCATATGCAGAAGAAAAGATTATGCGCGTAAATAGGAGACGCTCTCCAGTCTCCTATGTATGCAAAGCGTGTTACAAGGATACATACTTCATCAACCCAGCCATAAGCTGGCCTGTCCGATTCCATTCACCCCTATGCATCACTCTCATTGTATTCTAAAATCCCTTCCATATAGTACAACAAGCGTTTCATCTACACAGCCCCCTATTCTCTCCCCTTTCTCTCTCTTTCTCTCTCTCTCTCTCTCTCTCTCTCTCTGTCTCTCTCTATATATATATATTCTCCACTTTAAACGCGTACAAACAATAGCATCTTGGACTCATAATCATCATTACATACACGCAAGCAAAACTTTCTTCCAAAAACAAAACAAAAGAAAAAAAAAAAAAATAAAGAATTTTCCAACTCTGTTTCTTCTGCTCAAACTTTTACTTACAAAACCATGGCATTTACTTGGGATACACCATTTGGAGTCAAATTATGGCCCATCTTTAACGAAATCGTATCAACTGCATCGGGGGGATATTTTGTTCCTGGCGAGTTTCGTTTTGTACAGGGAGAGTTGCCTCTCTCAACCCTACACCCAGTCTTGTTAGCTATCGCCAGTTACTACATTGTGATTTTTGGCGGCAATTACTTATTCAAGAAGCTTCAAATCAAGCCATTTGTGCTAAATGGATTGTTTCAGATTCACAACTTGTTTTTGACCACTTTGTCCTTGACCTTGTTGACTTTGATGGTTGAACAATTGGTGCCCATGATTTACCATCATGGATTGTTTTATGCTATTTGTTCGCCAAAAGCATGGACTCAGGAATTGGTTTGCTTGTACTACTTGAATTACTTGACTAAGTTTGTTGAATTTATAGATACTGTGTTTTTGGTTGTCAAGCAAAAGAAGTTGACGTTTTTGCACACGTATCACCACGGTGCTACTGCGTTGTTGTGTTACACTCAGTTGATTGGTGATACTTCTATCTCATGGGTTCCAATCTCGTTGAACTTGGGGGTTCACGTCGTCATGTACTGGTACTATTTCCTTGCCGCTAGAGGAATCAGAGTTTGGTGGAAGGAATGGGTCACTCGTTTCCAAATTATTCAATTTGTGTTGGACTTGGGTTTTGTTTACTTTGCCACTTATCAAAAGCTTGTGATTCACTTTTTGCCAAATTACACCGACGTTCTCCCAGTTTGTGGTGATTGCGCTGGTCACTTGTACTCGGCCTACTCTGGTTGTGCTATTTTATCATCCTACTTGGTCTTGTTTATTGCCTTCTACATTGACGTTTACAAAAGAAAATCTTCAAAAAAGAGTAAAATTGTCAAAGCAGTTGATGGCGGTGTTGCTGCTCAAGTGAATGAATATGTATATGTCACTGGTAGAGAAGCTACTCCAGTCCCAGGTGAAAAGGTACGTTCAAGAAAAGCATAGACAATACATACATATATATGTATATATATATATATATATATAATAGACGAGAATACATTAGATGTCTTTATAAAATGGTATACCCTCTGCGGCTCCCTTCTTCTGAATAGCCAAACTGCTGGCGACAGTTGCAAAATTGACAGCTTGTTCAATACCATGTCCCAATGCCAAATTAGACACGAGTCCTCCGAAAAATGTATCACCGGCACCGGTTGTGTCAATCACAGTCTCCACCTTTTTGGATGGAACAAACGTAGGCTTTCCTTCACCATTGTAAAAAATGCTTCCCTTACTGCCCATGGTGATAACAACGGTCTTAATATTGCCTTGGTGTAACAACAATTGCAATTCCTCCGCCAAGACATTATACAGGGTCTGGGTGTTTCCCAAAAGATGCTTTGCAACATCTTGTGCCTCTCCTTCATTGACAATCAAAAGATCCACTTTGGACAATATGTCGCTGCGCATCAATTCAGGCTTGTACGGCGATGGATTGTACGCAATGTTGATATTGGGTTTATTGCCTTTCAACCAGGTTATACTCTTGGCGGTATCTGGATACTCATTCTGCAACACAACAAAAGAATCGTCCTTAAATATAGATGCGTACTCCTCATCACTCAATTTCAAATGTCCATTTGCTCCAGGAGTAATCAAAATACGATTTTCCCCATCCTCTTCAACAAGAATCACAGCCACTCCCGAAGAACCATCCACCGTTTTCAAGTTTGACACATCTACGCCAGCATCAACAAGGCACTGCCTTAGACTAGCACCGAATTGATCTGTTCCAATTCTGCCCACCATTCTCGTATTGACCTTACCTTCCGGTGATAATCTAGCAATGGCGATTGCTTCATTCAAACCTTTACCACCCATGTGTGTCTCAAACGCATTGGCTTGGTAGGTTTCCCCTCCACCCGGGACCTTATTGGTGAAGGTTACCAAGTCGTAGTTGAGAGAACCTATTACTGTAACTGTTGGAATCATTGTGGTACGCTATAAATAGACTCGAAATTTGCTTTTTTTTTTTTTTTTCACGGCGTGTGTTTGGTATAAGTACTTTTTGACAGCTTTTTGCGGCGAATTTAACTCCGCGGTCACTCCGCATGCAGGGGCGGATATTGTTTGAATTTCAAATGCCGCATTTGTTTGGTTCACAAGACGACAGGTGATTCCATTTGCTTGTACTTTATTACTTTGGAAAAGACAGCACTGTTCAGAGGGATCTCTATATGCATTATACTACACCTTACAAAGAAATGTTTAAACTCAAGCCAATTTTCCTTCTCTCTTCAATTTCATTCTTTGGGCAAATGTCAATGGAGCGGCTGGTTTAGCTTCTTGAGCGGCGGCTTGTGCTGCCATTTCGTCTCTTCTTCTCTGTAACTCTTCATCCTTCTCTCTTTGCTTTCTTAATTCTTCCTTCAATTTGGCATGTTCTGCAGCTTGAGCCTTTCTTGCAGCTTCTTCAGCTTGTGCCTTACGTTCTCTCTCCTTTCTAATCTTGAGCTCCTCAATACGTTGTCTCTTTACTTTTTCAATTCTTTCTTGCTTGGCTCTTTCGAATTTCTCATGAGCTTCTTGTCTCAATTTCTCCAATTTGGCAGCATTCTTAGCATCAAGATCAGCTTTGTATGAAGTGTAATCAGGCAACATACGTTGGAAACGCTCCTTCAAAGAAACGGCATTATCAAACTCCTTCTTTGCCTTGGCAATCTTTGCATTCTTTGCAGTCTCGTAGTTTTCAACTTCCAACGCTCTCTGCTTTTCAGCTTCGGCATCCAATAACTTGATTTCATATTGTCTATAAGCTCTCTCCAAGTAATCAGCCTTCTTGAAAGTAACTTTCAACTTCTCCTCCAATTCCTTTCTGTCCTTGTTCAATTGTTCAACCTGCATCATCTTCAACTTACTAGCATCCAAATCCTTCAAATTGTTCAAATCAACCTTAATAATACCCTTGGCATTAATCTCCTCAGCAAGCTTTCTCTTTTCATTTTCTTGAATCATTTCACGTTCCTTTTGCAACTTCTCCAATTTCTTACGCTCTTGCTCTTGCACCAATCTTTCTTGCTCAGCCTTTTGTTCCGCAGCAATTCTCTCCTGTTTCAATCTAGCTTGCAATTCTTCCTCCTCACGTCTACGCTTCTCAGCAGCAACCTTACGCTCTTCAATAATCTTGGACCTATCAGCAAGAGCTTGTTGTTCGCGAACCAAGTCAGTCATAGCACGATGCAAGGCAGCTTCTTGAGCGTGTTTACGACGAGTCTCGTATTCAGGGTCAATGATTTGAACCGATTCAGCAACAGTGGCAGCCAACTTGCTAATTTGAGTACGAACAATTTCGGCTGGAGATATTTGCAATTTACGAGTAGATGCATTAGTCACGTCTTCAAATGGACTCGACTTGAAAGAAGCCACGCCAGCTTCATCATCAATAATCAAGGAAAGTAAATCATTCTTGACAGCATTGACAATCAATTCCTCAACCTCCAACTCTGTTAATGAGTATTGCAAGCCTTCAAATACACCCAACGAAACCAAAAAGTCCAATTTGACAGTATCGTAAACCTGGGAGACTTGTTGGAAAATCTTAATCAAAATGACCTCGGTCAATGTCGGGATATACTTTTTGAATTCTTCATCTGACTCAATGGATTTGAAAATCTCAATAACTTCTTTCTTAACCGACAATGGTTGGAAATCATCCTTTTCCAACAAATCAAACAATTGTTTAACAGGACCATCAACATATTTGATAATGCCTCTTTGGACAATTGATCTAATCAAACCGTCTCTGGTGGGAACTTGAGTCAAATTCAACAATGAGGACAATTTAGAATTCTTTGCTCTGTGATCATCAGCATCTTGAATGGCGTTTTGAGAGATGGCCAATGTAGACAACACCAATATGGAAGCATATCTCTTCAATTCATCATCGGTGGCTTTCGGTGATTGAGAGTACAAGTTGAAAAACTTGTTCCAAGCAGCAGCATGGAATAACGTGTTGTCTGATACCGCAAAGATTCTCGCAAGATTTTCATAATAGTTAGTCATCATCGTTGGCTTTGGTGCCTTTTTCGAAGCAGTGATTAAACTATGCACGTCATCAACAGATCTGAATGACTCTTGCCACAATTCCAACTTGACAGCAATGTTCAATTGAGAAAACCTCTGCTCCAAATAACGCTGAACAGTTTCCGAGTCAGATAAATCAATAGCATTGTTGGATGAAGTCTTGACCTGAGTGGTGACTGTTTGCATATGAACTCTCAATAACTCGCACAATCTTCTAAATTCAGCTTTTCTTTTGAAATTTAAACAAAACTTGAAAGCTTGATTGACGATAGCGGAATAAGTAACTTCCAACTTGGAGTTGTTTCTCAAAATATCCAAACAGGCTCTGAAAGCTTCCCACAAGAATCTCAACCATGGAGTAACCAATTCTCTTTCAGTACGATCAGCAGTATCCGTGTTTGAAACGGCACTCAACAAGATAGATTCTGGAGTTTGAGCAGTTTCCAAATCATCCTCAGCAGTTTCTTCCTGATCGATTTTCACATCAGCCTTGGCTTGAGCTTCGTCTAATTTCCCTTCAGCTAAGGAAATGAATTTACGAACAATAGTTTGCACCGATTCCAAACCATGTTCAGACATTTGAATGTTTTTCTTGTACTGGTGCAAAGCATCCTTGGCTAATTTACCCTTTCTCAATTCAACAGCCAATTCAATGAGCAAGCTAGCAATAGGTTCCAAGTCCTCGACTTGTAAATAACGAATTCTTCTTGAAGTGATGAGCTCATACAAGGTGTCCAATGCAGCTTCCTTTTGCCCTACGGCAATCAAATCCTCGGCACGTTTTAACACATTTTCCGGACGGAAGTTGTGACTCTTGTGAGCTGGTGGCATGTTGGTAACGTGGATGGTTTTGGGGACTCCAATGCCTTTGAAAATTTTTTCTTAATGATCGATCTATGCAAAAACAGAAAAAAAAAAAAAAAAAAAAGAAGAAAAATCACCAAAAGGTCGTGTGAGATGGATCAATACTTTTTGAAGGGTTTATGCACCAAGTTGTAGTCAGTTTGGAACATGCGCTTGATAAGTTGATGTAGATCAAAGATTTCGGAGAAAATTCTCCTTCTTAGCTTAGGCTCGACAGTGATGCAGCACCACTGGAGTTTTGTTGCAGTCAAAGTCGTACAAAATGGGGTACCAGTTTCAATCGCAGCGACACTCTAGATGCCATTTCATGAGATAGGGCAGTGTATGTTCTTAGAATTAACACTACCTCTCTGTTACCTACTTCGGGAATTAGAGTGGGCACTGAGAACGAGGCGGGGGGGGGGTGCGGGCGGGCGCATTGGGAATCGACCTTACTCTATCAGTTGATATTGGAGAAGACCTTACGCGTAGACTTCCAGCCCATTCATAAGTATGAGTTGTCTTTTCTAATGTCCTTTGCATTTCCACTTAAAGACATTGTGTAGAGCCCCTTCACTCTTTAAAAAGTCGAATCGCGATTGCAAAGGATTTGATGTCATGCGCCACAAGAGATATGTTACAATTGCTGCCTGCGTGCACAGCAATCGTACTTTGTGTAATCCATGGGGTATGTGTATATAAAGGAGGACCAAATTACCCCCTATACACTCAAGATGTAAAGAACGCTCTCCTCTTCACTCGTAAAACAAATTACAACTTCGCAATGTTTCGCCAATCAGTTATTAGATCAATTAGACCAATTGCACACAGACCAGTTGTCATCTCAAGAAACTACGGTATCGTCGATGCTGCTACCCAAGCTGTGTTTGGAAAGAAAGGTTTAGAAGAAAAGAAGCGCAAGGAAGGCGAATTGGAAAACAAAGCTCAAGATATCAACTTGGACGGTGGAAGAAAAGCCGCCAGCAAATTGGATGATGCACAGGATGCAGCTCAAGATGCTAAAGAAACTGCCAAATCAAACCTCGAAGACGCCAAAGATGGTGCACAATCTACATTTCAAAGTGCCGCTGAAACCGTCAAGTCTGCTGCTGATACCGTCAACAAAAAGACTGGCAAAGTCTTAGCTGACACCATTGACAGTGCTCAAAAGACTGTTAACCCGTCTGATCTTGCAGACAAGGCTAAATCAGCCGCTGATTCAGTAAACAAGAAGACGGGAGAAGTTCTCGCTGATGGAGTCGAAGTTGGAGAGAAAGTTCTTGGCAACACCAAGGAAGTTGCTGAAACAGCAAACAAAAAGACTGGCAATGTGCTTGCTGACGGTGTTGAAAAGGGAGAAGAATTGGCAAACAAGGCCAAGGAGACTGTGGATGATGTCACTGACGGTGCAAACAAGCATCAAGCTAGAAAAGAGGTCAAGGAGAATACCAAGGGTTACGAAAATTTGCAGCACAAGGGCAGCAATGTCGAGCGCGAGCAACAACGTCCAGATGATGGTGTGTAATTTTCGGTATGTAGTATTCGTACACACTATACGGAAGAAAAACCTTATATGTTCTATGGGGCTGGAAATTGTTGTTCCATTTCCGTTACCGATTTAGCTAAATTATCCTTGCTTATCAATATGATGCTTAATTTGGGATCAATTCCATAATCAGTAAATACTCTTCTTGAATCCGTCTCCTGTTGATTCTTGTTCTTGTAATCAAATACACCTTTGTAAGTAGCATTCGCTTCCAAAATTTGGTCCTCCAAATGGAAATAATCAAATTCGGCTGGCTTTTGGTCCCCGGTTTTCCTCTTTTTGCCCTTATTTGTAACGTCATCATCATCAACATCATCCTTCTCTACCGCATCAACCAATTGGTAAACTTTGGAAATAATCAAAAAGTAATCGAAATTGAATCGTTCATTTGCATTGTCTGCTTTTTGCATTTCTTCCAGTAGCATCTTGTACATGGGTGGCACTACTTCAATTGGCATATTTATCAATCGTTCACTCACAATCAATCCAACTTTAGGTGATGATGTTGAGCTCCCACTCGTATTTGGCTGTAACAACTTCTTCAACGTGACGTTGAACTCTAGTTTGTTTCTTGTTTGCTTCAAAACATACTCAACCAATTGCTTAACACTGGGTTGAGTCAAATTGTTGGATATACTGAAAACACTCAAGAGTGCATACGGATCGCTTTCTTGTCCTTCAGTCTTGATCGTAGTACCCACTCCGTTCTTGGCCAATATCAAATCGGCAATCCCACTTGTGTCAAACTCACCGTGATCATCGCCGAATAGTTGACGTAGGAAATTCTTCAATGCATGGAAATCGACATCAGGATTCAAATCGAAAAAATCAAAGTCGACATTGACAGTTTCTTGCATGTCAACATCACGGTCCCCACCATTTCCTTGATGGCCCAACTCGTTGTCAGATTCATCAGTTGAGCTGACGTCTATGTCAGAATCCGATTCAATTTGTCTCTTGCTCATAATATTGGCAGCACTTTTGTCAGTAAAAGAATGAATGAGCTCTCAACTTTTTTTTTCTTTTTGGGCGGTTTTTTTTTTTTTTTTTTTGGATCCTTTGCGATGATCATTGCAAGATATGTCGCTAGTGCAAGGGTACTCAAGTTCCGAAGAAGGGGAAGAAGAAGAAGAAGAAGAAAAGAATGTGAAGGAAGTGGAGGTAAAGAGATTGGGAGATGAAGTTGACCAACCACACAAACGGCAAAAGACACAATCGTCCACATTTCAAGCAATTCCATACGATGCAGCCAAATTTGAAGCCAATATCCAACAAGCAAAACTCAAAGAGGCCAAAGCCAGAGCAAAAGAACTTAAACAACGACGCAAAAAGAATGGAGGCGATCCATGGGCACCGATTCACTCAGAGCAGACGCAAGTGTATCAACCAAGTGAGCCAGCACAGATAGTTAACGAAGAGGATTCTGACGAAAAAGAAGCAGAGTTCAACGACAAATTCAAACCGACTTCAGAGTTTGTTGGTTCGAGTGAATTCGACTACCAGGGGAGATCTTATATGCACATACCCAACAGTCTTGTAAAGAAAGTACCAGGCGACCAAGAATGTTTTGTCCCCAAACTGGTTATTCACACGTTTTCAAAAGCACACCCCAAGGGAGTCAACAAGCTACAATTTTTCCCCCAATCCGGCCACCTTCTCTTGTCGTGCGGGAACGATGGATTGATCAAATTGTGGTCAGTGTACGACTCATTCGAACTACTACGCAACTACAAGGGCCACAAATTGGCAGTAAAGGATGTATGTTTCAACTCCACCGGGTCGCACTTTCTCAGTTGTGGGTATGACAAATTGGTTCGATTATGGAATACCGAGACCGGTGAGGTGATAAAGACAATTGAAACATCATCAGTGCCCAATGTCGTTCGATTCAACCCCAACAATGAATCCGAATTCATTATCGGTTTACAAAACCACAAAATCGAGCACTTTAGCCTAACCGCGATCCATAACCCCATACAAGTGTACGACCACCACATTGGCGCCATAAATGACATACTAGCAACTCCGGAAACGTTCATATCTACATCGGATGATAAATCCATCCGGGTATGGAAATGGCAAATCAACATCCCAATCAAAGTCATTTCGGACCCATCACAATTCTCAACGCCATCAATCAAGAAACATCCCACGGCAAACTACATTGCTTTACAAAGCATGGATAACTGTGTCAAGGTGATTCATTCTACAGGTAAGTACAAATGGAACAAGAACAAGGTGTTTAAGGGCCATCAGAGTGCGGGGTACGGCATTGAGGTTGGGTTCTCACCCGATGGGAAAATTGTAATGAGTGGAGATTCACAAGGTTATGCAGTGTTTTGGGATTGGCAAAGTAAGAAGATTGTCAATAAGTGGAAATTAAGCACGGCGCCGATCAAATGTATCGTTTTCCATCCGTTGGAAACTAGTAAAGTTGCCGTAGCTGGTACTAGTGGCGATATATACTACTGCGATTGAGAGTCAATAATATTAATAATAAATCTATATCTATTAGGATTCTAAGTGATTGTACATTTTTCCTTCTTGTAAGCGTCTCTTCGCCGTTTTGACCTATGCAATAACCCATGACTGTGGTTCTGGGAAATGGTGTTAGTGGTAGAGTTGGCAATGCTGTTTGTGTTGTTGTTGTTGTTGCTGTCTTTACTACTACTTCGCAAAGTTTGCGGAAAAGTCAGTTTTGATTCATCCAATTTAGGAAACTCGGTCTCTTCAATTGGCTCAGTTACGGCTGCTTTAACTCTTGGACTCTTTTTTCTCCTCCATATGGACCCAGTACCGCTTTTCTCCAACTTTGATACTTGTTTGTCGGCAGTGGGGATTTCCAATGAGCTGTTCTTCTCCAGAATGGAGTGACTGTTTGTGTTTGCGTTTGCGTTTGCGTTTGTGTTTGCGTTTGCGTTTGTGTTTGTGTTTGCGTTTGCGTATGTGTTTGTGTTTGCGTTTGCATCAACCGAGCCAGAATCAGCGGATGATGGCTCGCTCTTTTCTGGAATGTGGCCCAGTGACGTTTTAGCCAAATGTATATTGCTTATATTCGACGTCATACTCCACTGACTATTACGTCTAAACTGAGGACTGAAATTGACCGACGACGCTCCATCCAAAACCGTAACTTCTTCCTTGTAGTAATTCTTATTTTCATCGGGGATAAACCAAAAATACCGATTACGAATATCGACAAAGTCAGGATCTAATGGTGAAATGGGAGACACAACAGTATTAGTAGAAGAGGCCCTGACTTTTGGAATGGTTAACTGCTGTTTTTCAATTGACAGTTGTTTTTCGCCACCTTCGCTGCTGCCATTGGTTGATGCAATTGGTGATAGGGTTGGACCTTGTTGACTTGTTGGTTTCACTGAATCATCCCAATATTTTGGTTTGCATCCACTTTGCGGTACAATGTCACTCTTCATTGACGAAACAGAACTTGGGTCATTAGTCGACACCAATCGATAAAACAACATATACGGCCATTCCGATGTGAACACGTCTCTAAAAGTATGCTCCACCACCCTCAGATTTTTCTTCATATCATCATATAAAAGCCATTTTGACGCGTAAGCTTCTTCTTCAGTTTGACTCGTCGCTTCAATGTTTCTCCTCACTGCTGATACAAAATGACCCAGCTCTATGGTTTTGCCTCGATGACATATAGCACTTTCAAGGATCAATCTGAATGAAGAAACTGGTCCGTCAACATCATCAGCAACAAAATCAGGAAGATCAATAAAGGGGGGAATGATTATTCGCTTGTGGGACTTCGTACCTGACGAATCTCCAGTGTGCAAATGATACCTCTTGAGACAAATTGGTAGTATGGGACGTCTATTGGCAAAATCCCTCGATGATTTCGCTGTGCTTTCGAAATTATCGGTCAATATGTTATCATCAGTGTAAAATGGCAACAATCGTAAAAACATCCATGCTGGAAGATTCACTTCGTTGGTCTTTTTGGCGTCTTTTTTATCATTGTCGCTTGTTGACCAAAGAGATAAAGTGGATGATCTAGTACGGACTGCGACTCTAGCACCATCGTTTTTCCTGGCGCTATCTGACCGGTCTCGTAACTTGACTTTGTCGTCAATGTTTTCAACTTCCTCAACAAAATGCTTGCTTGTGTCGTGATTTGAAAGTTGAGCTGGTGCATTTTCAGGTATTTCGTTGAATGTGACTGTGCTTGTGACGGGCACTTGGGATAAAGATGCACGTCTTTCCAACTCACGCTTGACACTGATGGAGTTGTTGAAGTAGTGTTCCAAACATTCTTCCAACAATATTGAATCATCCATATCCGATCCACTCAGGTTCAAACTCGACACGGACTGACTGAGATGTTCAGGATCGGAGGCATCTACCGACTCTTTCTTTACTCCATCCTCCTCTTCATCAGGTATACTGACGAAAAGTATTCTCTCTTTGGAAAGTTTCTGATCATCCTGTTTATTAAATTTACCTCCATGTTTGATATCAACTTTAAAAGTCAACAATGGCATATTCAACACCTCAGTGAGAAATTCAAACAATGTTGCTGCATCCTGTTGTTTATGACTCAAAGCCTCTTCAAACCCTAATTTCATCAATCCTTCACATATTCTCGCCGTGAGATCAGTTGTAATGAGATATCCCAGGCGTAGCAATGACACATAGACTCTCAACAATGCAGATAATTGTGCAACTAGAGGATCGCTTTGATTAGGAATAAACAAGATTGGCTCAAAACTATCTAAATTAGCAAACATTGCAAATAACAACGCATCCATATAACACAACACATTGTCCCAGTTTTCTGCACCAACATAGGTCAAAGTGTGGCCCAATTTATCGATTCTAGAATTTGTCAAGAACCAACCTTCGGTACTTAGTTGAAACATGCGGAGAATATAGAATGTCTTGTTCAAATCTCCACCAGTTAGTGGTGACTTGAGTAGAGCAATGATTTCCAAGTGACCAGGGACTGGTAACTGCATGTGATTGAAAAACAGCTGTATGCTGACGACTTCCGATGATTTCTCAGTATACTTTGTGATGTTGTAAGGGGTGTGTTTGATTGCTGTTTCTCTGTCATTCCTGAGATAGCTCTCTATGTACCATTGCCAGTATGAGTCTTTAAAAATTGGCTGAATTGCATTTGGATCATGGCTATGGTGTGAATTTCGGGAAAACTGTTTTAGATTAAACATAGTTGTAGTTGGTGGTGGTTGGTGGTGGTTGGTGGTGGTTGTTGTGGTTGTGAGTTTAGTTGATGATGATGCTAGTAATATGCCAAGAATGAATGCAGGTGCGATAACAAGAAAATATTGCAATTGGTGGTGGTGTAAATATGTGATATCGGATTGCGTGAAGCCAGATCTTGCATATCACTGCAGTTAGTTACTTAGTTAGTTAGTGCTATAAAAAAAAAATTTATTTGGTTACATTTTTTGTCTTTCTTTGTGTGTGGCGTGTGTGTGTGTGTGCGTGTAAGAGATAACAAAATTTTGTATGGCGAGATTTTTAACACGTGTGAGACAGTGAATGTAAAGCTGATGATCACTGCAGTCCATCCGATAGAACCCTGTGTTGCATGACCAAAGTCATTGAGCCATACAGTTTCAGTTCTTATACATTTTTGCCCTGGAGATTAGTATTTGACTACTGCCGTGTCTCCTTTATGTTTGTCTCTATGCGACTTCGCTTGGCTTCCCCGCCCTCAGGCACACACGCACACACACAGAGAGAGAGAGAGACCAAAAAAATTTTTCGGCCCAACAAAAGGGTGACACATAGACACACACATATATAAAAATTGTACAAAGAGGAATTTGCTAAAGAGACACAATTTCACAAGTAGGATGCAATCTAAGCTAAGCTTGGTTGATGGTTGATAGTCGTATTTAACATAACGGAGAGCCCTATCTAGAGTAGCTACAAGAGTATCCATAGAATACTATTAATGACCACCCCCCCCGATCTTCACTCTTACATGGCCAAATTCACTAAAATCGATAGCTTCTAGCAGTTTCCAATAAAAAAAATATTACATCACTCCATACCTCAAATTGCAAACCAATTTATATCGCACTATCCTTACCCGTAATATCCAATGCTCTCATCTTTGACAAAACATGATCAATCTTATCATCCAATTTCCCCTCTGCATAATCCTGTTTTGTCTGTGCATCCATCTTCAGTTGCAATTTATGTAAAGTTTGATAATTCTCATTGAAAAACCGCAATTGAATCTTGACAAAACTTTCAAAACTCGGGTCAAAAAATGCAATTCTCATATTCACCAATTTAGGTAATTCATCTTTTAATTTCTCATTGATATCAACATATTTCAGCTCAGTATCCACCAATTCATCACTCAACTCCTTAAACCTGGATTCATAATCGGAATATTCAGTTTGTGGAGTATCTATCAATTTCTTCACCTTGTTGCGCATTGCATCGTAATCGAGTAGTTTATGATGTCTTTTTTTGATGGCGTCATTGACCTCGACGTAATACGAGTTAAATCGAGCTATGGGGTTAAGTACAGTTTGATTATAAGGGTGTTCCAAGTCGTTGATCACTTGCGTATTCAATTGTTTCAAATCATGGAAATATTCACCTGACAAGTTCTTGAACAAGTCCAATTCAGCTCCAGTTAATGAGTTTTCAAAATGATGTGGCATTGATGATTCTTGCCCATAGAAGGAATCTAGCAACTCAGCAATGTTTAGTTGCGATTTAGTCAACATTTTCAAGCTTTCCAAGTATGTTCGTAGTTTCTTTTGTAATGCAATCAGATTTGATTCCATGACTCTGAATCGTTTCTCTTCATACTCAAATTCTGTATCCACGGTTTGGTCAATTTGACCAGCTTTAAGCATCACTTGTGTGCCAGCACGATTTATGGCTTTTTTCAAACCTAGCCACGACATTGGAATTGAGTTGGAAGGGATGCAATGGAAAGAGAGAGAGGAAGAAAGTGTGTGTGTGTGTGTGTGTGTGTGTGTGTGTGTGTGTGCGTGTGTGTGGGATCTTGCTTGTTGAGAAGAATGAACCGAGTGATCCGGTGGGAGTTGTGTTTGCTAGCGCTGAAAGAAGTGAAGGAAGAAGGGACACCAGCTTTGAAGCAGTTGCGGATGTTGATGTAGTGCTGATCAAAGTATATGATATATGTGTAATAAAAGTTATGTGTGTAAGAAAGGTGTATCAGAATAGTAGCATAACAACGCACAGTATTAAAAAAAACCCCCATAGAGTTGGAGCTCACTCATTTTACAATTTTGCTTTTTTTTTTTTTTTCTCTCGTTTTTTTAAGTCATTGTGCTTTCGGAGTTAACTGCGTAAAAATAAGAAAAAAATATATACATATATATATTCCCGAATTCCGAAAAAGGCGTATCCGTTTCCATCAATTGTACGTAACTTGTTGTTGCTGATGGTTTCCTCAAATTCACACACAGTTGTATTATAGATGGTGCCAGCTTTTGCTTTCATATATGAGCTTCGTTCTGATTGTCTAACTTGTGCTCTATAAATATATATATATATATATAGATTGAGTCAAGTGAGTGAATGGGCAAACAAAACATAGCACAAACGGTAGCCGCAAAACATGCGGTTATGAGGGTTGATTTTGTAACAACTACACCTTCACCCGATGCTACTAAGATCTGTTGCTGATACTTTGTTGACGAGACTGTAAAATTCTCTGACCTTCGTCAACATGCAGAACTACTCTTCTATCATCAACATACGAAAATCGTATGGAATGGTAGTGTCTACATTGAAGAATATTTAACAGGTTTTTTAACCATGCAACTGTGTAGTTAAGTAAGCTTATTGGAGTACAAGTATTAGTTCTAAAGTACAACAAAACTAGTGAAACAATAGATGTATAGTTGCTGTCTTTAACCCAAAAGGGAAGTCAATGTACTTGTTAGTTAGTTAATTAGTTACTAAAAAAAAAATTAAAAGACACTTTATAAATTCTATTGTTTTATTTTTTATTTTTTATTTTTTATTTTTTATTTTTTATTTTTTATTTTTTGTTTTTTTCTTGGATCTAGGATTCTACCTCTATTGTTTTATGTATATTGTTGTACAAAGATCGAATGATTTTCACCACTAACGTTATCACCGCATTTCCTTTCTAGTAGGAGGTCTCGTCTAATGGAGAGTTGATATTTCAATCGACTATGTTGATAGGTAGCCGGTCAATCTTGAAGACGAAGATACAGTGAATGATGTTTGTTGGGCAATGTATCTGTGTGGCGGGTTTTTAGTACCTCTTACTCTCTTAATTGCCATCTCTCTACAGTATTGTTTTTCTGAAAAGCCCCAAGAGTGTAGGAGTAATGTCAACTGGAATCACTGTAACAGATGTAACAACGCCACAGCAAGACAAGAAGAATTGTCGTTTAAGGATACCACGAGTAAACTCCTCCCTATCTCTATATCTCTCTCTCTCTCTCTCTGTCTCTCGCCACAAACGAAATTCATTTATTATTACATGACATCATACACTCATAAACTTTGATACACACTTGAACCCTAATCTTGTTATGACTTACAACATGTTGTGTAGGGTAGCTAGTGTAGGTGATATTAGCATATTAACTTCTGCTTATACATCTAGTTCGAACATGTAATATATACGTGGAGATATCTCATCAAACAATGTATCCTCCCTCTCCCTCTCTCTCCCTCTTTGACCCAAAAAGCCAAAAGAAAAAAATAATAAAAAAAAAATAAAATTCACAAACAAAACTGACTCCCTGAACCAACACTTTATTCTTATTTCAACAACAACTGCTAGTACTACTACCTTCCAGTTAAGAGGTTTATATTCGCTTATTTATTCAACTCATTAATCAGTCAAACAGGTACACCCACTCCCACTACAATTGCACGCTATTTGCATTGGATCCTCTTCTCGAGAAACACAACGTCTTTCCTTAGTTTTTTTTTTTTTTTGCACTCCCAACTCACTACTGCTGCTACTGCTACTACTACTGCTGCTGCTTTTCACCGTTTTATTTTCACGTATCCTGTAGTCAACAATGGGAAACAACGCATCGACAAATGGTCAAATGGGAAATAGGCCCCTGTTGAACCCTACCAGATCAGCAAGTACTAGAAAGTCCGCAGCTGCTTCCTCTTCTTCGACATCACATCAAGACCAGGTGAGAAAATCGTCTGCAAGCAACAACCAAAATAACTCACTTGACGAAGAATTCAGTGATTTGATTTTGCACCAAGTAGTGAAGCAACCAGACCTGGGTTTATCCAACACCAACAACGTGTCCACAACACAGCTGCTGTCCGCTGTACCTGCAACAACAACAACAAAACAGCTGCATTCAAATTACAACCACTTTTCAAACGATTTAATTGAGGACGAATATAATGAGTTGAATGATGGTTTAGTTGAAGAGTCAACTTCTTTATCGAGAAACATCTTACCTGATAACCACTTTTTTGGCACCAATCGGCCCACCAAAAGTGGAAGCCCCCAATCCAGTGACAATATGGACTTAGATGAGCCATTTGCACAAGATTCGGATGATGTACAGGAGTATGAACACCAACTTTCGCAAACACCAACTCCAGACTTGTCGAAGGTGGATTTCACAAAGATAACTAACCATGCACTGCAACAATTGAAGAAGCTGCTGCCTCTGGATCGAGAAGATGAAATTTCTACTCCTCCTTTTCGTCCGCCCCCAGCAACAAGAATGTTGTCTGCAGCGTCGGTGGCTAGAAATGCCCATTCGCCTTCGCCAAATCTCGAACAACAACAACATCAACATCAGCAGCAGCAGCAGCAACAAACAAGCACGCAAACAAACCAACAACATCACAATAAGCTGTATATAAACAACAACCAACATTTGCACCAACAAGGTCGCACCAAGCAAACCAAAAGTAATAATCACCATGAAAACATTCTTATCCCGATAGAAATCAAATGGGTAAACACAAACAAGGAACAGATCAACAAGATTTCCATCATTGGGTCGTTTTCCAACTGGAGAGACGTAATCAGGTTATCGCCTCTGGTGAACCATTCGGGGGAATTTGTCACTACAATCAATCTTCCTTTGGGTGTGCATAAATTGTTGTACATTATCAACAACGAATATAGGGTGAGTGACCAATTACCAACGGCTACTGATCAAGAAGGTATATTTTTCAACTGGTTTGAAGTTATTGATGATACGCACTTGTTCAATCACTCACTCAATCAAGCAAATCATGTTGGTGCTAGTACTGACTATGATGCTAATATAATTTCCAATCTGGATACAAGCGACGCATATAATAAAAGTCAGCAACAGCAGTCACTATCTCATGACCTGTCTACGAGCTCTACTCCAAGATTGGCAGGACGGTATGAAGTTGAAAAAATTCAGGAGAAAGCGAATGATTTATTGCACAAGATGTCCAAGGAATCCAGTTCCCAATATGAGCATTTGGAATATGTGGAGGATGTGAATGATACTATGGTAGATGAAGGAGATGCCGAATTACAAGCTAAGCAGGAACAACAGCAGCATCTGGCAAATTACCCATACTCAAATACACATCAACAACAACATCAAAACAATCACTCGCGACCAAATTCTCGTAATCAATCCCATTCAGAACAGTTTCTCCCTTACGAGCTTTCGAAATCAAACTCATTCATCAAACCAGAGAAAAAGATTCACTACTCGAGTGAGATTCCCGAGATGTTTGTCAACTACGACTATTTCAAATCGAAACCAGCAGATTATGAATTACCTGAACCTCCACAATTACCACCACATCTAAACAATGTGTTGTTGAATAAGATTTCGCAACAACCAGGAGGAAGCGACAATTCATCTTCGAATTTGATTCCATCGCCTTCCTCGGTGCCACCTGCACAAGCAAACAACCCCAATCTCACGCAACAGCCACATGGTGTGCAGGGGTATTCCTCATCAGCTTCGGCATCATCGTCAGCTCATTATAGTCACAAGCGACCACCTTTGCGTAGAGCAGATAGCTCGTACTATGCTTCGAATAAGGAGGCGTATCATTTATCCATTCCCAACCATGTCATATTGAACCATTTGATGACAACTTCGATCAAAAATGAAGTTCTTACTGTCGCTTGTATTACTAGGTATCTGGGTAAGTTCGTTACTCAAATCATGCACTCCCCAGCTGATACCTGAGGGTAAGAATGAAAGGAAAGGGAGCTAGTGGCGAAAGGAAAAATAAGTATCTATTTTCCGTGCTTGTTGTTGTTATATAGTTGACGCTAGACGAAATTGCGAGAGTGATAAAGTATAGTTTTACGGTTTGAGTTTTGGCGTGATTTAATATATTTGTTTAAAATAACATAGGTAAAATTACTTTTACTCTTTTAGCTATATTAACTAGACATTAAAATACAACATAATCTCGTAGCTTCATAAACTCGTAGCCTCGTAAACTCATAAACTTGGATTTATAGCTTCATAGCTTCAAACCTCAATAGCAACACAAATCATCACACAATTAGCCCCATCGCCATATCACTTCTGCCTGCCCTTTTGAATTCGACGCTCCCTCCTCAACCGTGTCTGCATCATACTGTAACTGCCCCTCCTCACAATCACTTCTAACTTGAAAGGATCAATTTCGGGATAGAAAACTGAACTATATGAATACAACTCCTCAATCAAACACTTGCGCTTCTCCTTCCCAGTATCGCGGATCCACGTTTGCAACCCCAATTTGAAATCACAATAATTGCCAAAAATCTCCAATATGGCACCCTCAATGAATTTCGTCAATTCAATGTCGTATTGGTCCAAATCTAAAATCTTTGATAATTCATAAATGTTGAGTCGTGAGTAGTACCGATCGTTTTTTGTCTCGCTTAGTAGACTGGTGGTGGTGATGGTGGTGGTTGGGAGCGGAGCCAGTGGTTCCAATCGGAATAGACCAAGACCGCCACTCGCGGGCCGATTGGGACAATGCGGTTTGCGCCTCATCTTGTCAATTGAGTAATTGCTGCGTTGATTTTTGGGGAGTTGGTAATGATCCATGGCTTTCAATTCGGATAGTGGTCTGAATCGAGTGTACTTCAAGGCATTAAAGTCCTTGGAGAATGGGACAGGAAGGATCTTGGGACCAATGTCGTAAATCTCTGAGCTTGTTGGTGATGTGCATCTAGGTGCTACCGCACGTTTGGTGAAGCTGGAACGTCTTGTTGAGGCTGATGATGCTGGCGGTGAAATTTTAACGAATTTGCCCGTGACGTGGTTGTGGTGATGGTGGTGATGGTGGTGGTAGTGGCTCTGTTGCTGCTGTTGAACGAAAGTAACGAAGTCTTGTCTACGTTCAACAAAGGTGAAGATTATCGGTGAAACCATATTGTGTACGTCGTACGATGGAACATAGGCAAATTTCCCCAACGACGTTTGCTCAGTTGCACCAGACCCAAACTCCGCCTCTTTATCATCTTCATCCTCCTCCTCCTTCTCCACTTGTTGTCTTGTCAGCGAAAACGACGACCACCGTGAATGGTGACGGGCTTTGGCATTGGCAATCGGAGACGACGGAATCGTAGCCGACTGCTGATCACAGCCCCTCAGCGGTGTCGGAGTCCCCTCAGTGTCATTTCTTCTCAAGCTTGTAATCGCAGCATAACTAAGGGAGCTGTTTGAAATCACCGAGTTATCGTCATAATACTGACTTTGGTACCGATGATGTACAATTTGTGAATTGGGCAATAGTCCATAACACGGCAACAAGTTCAAGGATTCCCTTAACTCGTCCAATTTGGACGAATTGCTCTGCAGGTAGTAAGGGAATTCATTGTTGCCCAAATGGGTACATGAAGTTTCATCATATCCCGCATCTGCGCTTACACCGCCACCACCACTGCCGCCACCACCATCTCCACCATCTCCTCCAAGTTTGTATAAATTTTCTCGTGTTTGCAACACTGATTCTCCGTTTGAGGAACTAAGGACAAAACTGTTTGCGAAAAGGGGCGAGCTAGCAATGGTTGCGAAATTTGTAGGATAGGAAAATTTACCACCAAATTTGTCAGCAACAACATTAGGTTGCGCATCAACAGAAACAGTTTTTCTAATCGCATAAGGTGTAGTGTTCTTGCCGTTGCAATTACTATTGACTAAAAGTGGGTTCAAAAAGCTTGACCTATCTGAATCCAACGGGAACACATCCACGTGAGAAGGCAAGGGCGAATGTGCAACCATTCCTGGGACCAATGAGGCACTTAATGCTTGAGTGCTTATAGAGGTTGAGTGTGGCATTGTGGATACATTCGACTGTGGTAGTGGTAGTGGTAGTGGTAGAGGTAGAGGTAGTGGTGGTGGTGGTGGTGGCTGATGTGCTGATGTGGCTCCCACAACGGGTACATCCCTCGGTTGCTGCTCATAGCTTTTTTCAAAAATGGGCTGATCAAGATAGTATGTCAATTGGTTATACAATGCCTCGATCCGTAAAAAGGGATCCTGTTCAGTGTTGATATAAGTCTGTATATCTTCAGTACTGAAATACTGAAGCACATCATTAGCAGAAATGCCATTGAAATCCAAGAGGTTTTGATTTTCTAGTAAGTTGGCTACTGATCCACCAAAGCTGGTCTCTTGATTGTTCTCTGGTATGATTGAAATATCAATTGCGTTTGCTTTTTCAGTTGATACTGGACGTTGATCGGAAGTTTGTGACAGACTCATTGTGTTTTGTCTTTACAATATTTGCCCCAAACTGATTCAGTCTTTGAAGACTGAATCTTTCAGAAGGATAATGTCTCAAAAAGAGTCAATCAAGTATCCGTGGTGTAGCGTTTTGGATGGATTGAATATGTAGATGGATTGTAAAATAACAGTGACCAAGTTGAGTGTAGTCCTCTTGGTGAACTTTCAGCGGTTAGGAAAATAAGCAGGAGGAACAAAATATATAGACAGTTACAAGCGCAATCCAAGGTGTCTATAGATTATTCAGTGATTAAATCTCTGAAGGAGCGTTTCGGATGTTACTAGAAGTAAGGTCGTGTTGTTTAGATGTATATTTATCCTGTGTGGTTTCTTTTTGAATGGATGGTACACACACAGATATAGATACATATATACATATATACATACATGCAATGCACAGTGTGTACTATAAGCACTAACCCCCTTCCCTCTTTAGTTCTAAAAAAATAATAAAAGAAATAAAAAACAAAAAAAAGAAATTTCCCAAGTAGAAAAAGATTATTGAAACCCCCCTTTCCTCTCCTCTCCTCGTCGTTCAAATATAGAGGTGTCTTGTATATTCTCCTGTTGACTGCGTGGCTCTTAACTGTCTTCCGCCGCATTCTCTCTCTCTCTCTTACTTCTCGTCAAGAAGATACATCTATAGCTAGTACAGCATTTAGGTGAGTGGCTAAAAGAGTCGTTCTAATGGATCAACGCCATGATTCCAAACTATATGTTTAGATTGTGTCGTACTAACTAGTTGTACAGAAATATAATGCAAGAGTGGCAAATACCAGGCAATTGGTCTCACAAGTCCACATTCCACTATATCAGTCATAATACATTACTAAGCTTTTGAAGTAGAGACCTTCTTAAGTACTTGAGATAGATTGTGTACATATGTATTTTATGTGTATAAGTTTTGTATGGTGTGTTGCAAAAGAAGGTGCAGTAGTGTGTGTGTGTGTGTGTGTGTTTGTGTGTGTGTTTGTGTGTTTGTGTAGAATAACCGTTGTACATCTTTGAAGCGAGAGTTTAAGTCAGGGCCAGGGCAAGTTAGGACTGACGTATTATAATTTTGTCTTCTTTATATATATATTTGTTTAGAGATTGACGCACGCGGTTTCCTTGCATGTTTTATCTTCCGGTCTTCTTTCAAGTCCCACACGAAGTAGGGGCATACTGTGTGGTGGTGGCCCTTATCTGATTAACATCCTTCAACTTTACATTTACTTACTTCTAAAATTGAAAAAGCCAGGGTTGTACTGGTATTAAGAACCATCAAATCCAGCTTTCTTGCAGGGTACAAAAAAGGCCATCATTATGAATTCCTCATGAATCTAGACTTTAATAGAGAATCTAATCAATGTTGTATCCATTCCCCCCTTCCTCTCTCCCATAGTTGACAATCTCTCTCTTTCAAAAGCATATTTGTAAGCTATGGGTACTTTCATTACATTACTAAAGTTTTTGTAATTACAAAAGCAATGTGCGGCCCTTGTCACGGCAAAGTTATTTCCCGAAATTATAGTTTTTGTACCATTTCTTTTTTTAGATGGGGGAGCTGTTCCGAATTCGTGCCGAGTTGTCCCCATCACAAATTTACAAAGCCATCATAAAAACAAAGAGACTCTTCAGCTTCTCAGTACTGTTACATATACATATATATGTAAATTTTTTTTACCAAACTTTCGCCCCTCGCCATCCCTCGCCCCCCCCCCCTGCTTCAGTTAACAACATACCATTCCAGCTCACCTAATCCATCATGTCAGAAGATACTACAATAAATTCCCAAACTGAGGGATATGAAAACGTTGTCGAAACAACAACCCACAACGATGTTTACCTGAGTATACCAAATTTCGAACAAATATCACTACTACGAGAGTCACTATTTATATTTTTCATGTGCATGTCACAGTTGTTGACCCAAGCAGCAAATGCCCAAACAATGGTCAATTCAGTCGTACTTGGAAAAGCATTCAACATAGCCGACAACGCTGGTCAAGTATCTTGGTTTTCAGCAGCAATATCGTTGACTGTGGGCACATTCATCCTAGTCAGTGGAAGATTAGGTGACTTGTACGGCTACAAAAGACTTTACATTATCGGATACTTGTGGTTTGGTGTGTTTTCCCTCTTGTGTGGATTCACTGGATTCACCACCTCAAATGTATTTCTTTCAACAATGAGGGGATTACAAGGTATAGGCCCCGCTATAATGATGCCAAACTCTCAAGCGTTGATTGGCAATTTTTACCCAAACGGACGCAGGAAAAATATGTGTTTCGCCCTATTTGGCGCAGTTGCTCCATCGGGATTCATTGTGGGAGCTTTGTTTAGTGGAATGTTTACTGATGTCGTTTGGTGGCCTTGGACATTTTGGCTCTGTGGAATCGTTAGTATAGCATGTGCATTTTTGGCATTCTTTACCATCCCTGCAAGAGTAGGACCTCGCTCACCATGAAAATTTGATTACTGGGGGTCCATAACTGGTGTATCGGGATTAGTGTTGATTAATTTCGCATTCAATCAAGGACCAACTGTAGGATGGGACAAGGTTTACGTTTATGTCTTGTTCATTGTTGGAATTTTGCTTATGGTGGCATTCTTTTTTGTTGAAAAGAAGGTGGCTGACCCTTTAGTACCACCGGAAGTGTTGCGTGGAGACACGGGGTTCATTTTGGCTTGCATCAGTGCTGGTTGGTCGTGTTTTGGCGTTTGGTTATACTATCAATTCAGATGGGCATTATTGGTTGACCAAGATAGTGAAGTCATTGGCGCAGTACAGAACATTCCCTGTGCTCCAGTCGGAGTCATTGCTGCGGTCGGCGTAGCGATACTACTTACAAAGATTCCTTCAGCAGTGGTGATGTTTCTTTCGATGCTTGCATTCCTAACGGGATCAATTCTCATGGGAACCAGACCTGTTGGACAAACATTCTGGGCACAGAAATTTGTCAGTTTGTTGATACAACCATTGGGCATGGATATGTCATTTCCTGCTGGTGTTATTTTGTTAAGTGCTGCACTTCCCAGAACTCAACAGGGTATAGCTGGCTCATTAGTATCAACATTTGTCAACTACTCAATCTCAATTGGGTTGGGTTTTGCAGGGTTGGTTGAATATTACACAACAAAGGATAAACCTCAGAGTTTTCAAACTACAGTTCTCGGATTCAGAAATGCTTTTAGAATGGGAATGGGCCTTGCAGGTTTTGGAGTTGTTGTTGCTGCGATCTATATGCTTAAACAATTTCGCCTGAGGAGGAAGGATAAGCAAGCTAAAGAGTTTTTGGATCTGGAAGAGAAGACCGAAAAAAAAGAGCATGGAAAGAACAGCACCGAGGGTGCTACACCGGTGTAGTAACATAGAGTTTGTATTAATAGAAATTGCGTTATAGAATATGTTCCGATTTTCTTGTAGGTTGCCAATACTCCTCTCATATTATGTAATCCACAAATTCACTATGAGCGCATTAATTTTGTCGATTACAGAATTCGGGAGCATTTACAAAGAACCTACCACTTTTTCATTCCGCAACGCACACTATGCCCTCCTCCCCAGTATTGAAATCGCCATTATCCAAATCATTAAGAATTGCACTATTGCAATTGAAGGCCGGTGCCGACAAGTCAGCAAACTTGGCCAAAGTCACCAAGTACATTGAGGAAGCCACTTCGAAAACACCCAAAGTTGATCTTGTCATGTTACCAGAATGCTTCAACTCGCCTTACGCAGTAGACCAGTTTAGAAACTATGCTGAAAATATCCCCGAGGGTGAAACGACGAAATTGCTCTCCTCGTTAGCCAAGAAACATGGGATTTTCATCATTGGTGGATCAATTCCAGAGTTATCATCGTCGGATAAGATCTACAATACATCATTGACATTTTCACCTCAAGGGGAGATTATAGCCAAGCACCGTAAGGCGCATTTGTTTGATATCGATATTCCAAATGGAATCACCTTTCAAGAATCATTGACATTGACCGGTGGTGATAAAGCCACAGTTTTCAAATTGGGTGATTATGGAAATGTGGGGCTCGGAATTTGCTACGATATTCGTTTCCCTGAATTGGCCTCGATTGCATCACGTAGCCCATACAGCTCATTTGCCATGTTTTATCCAGGGGCTTTCAACACCACTACTGGTCCTCGACACTGGCATTTGTTGGCTAGGGCAAGAGCTGTGGATAATGAACTATATACCGTGTTGTGCTCTCCAGCTAGAGATGTTGAAGGAGGCGGATACCAAGCCTATGGACATTCGTTGGTCGTTGACCCCTCTGGTAACATTATTGCCGAGGCCGGAGAAGGCGAAGAGATTTTATACGCTGAATTGGATAAGGATGTTTTAACAGCAGCTAGAACCAATATTCCGGTACATTATCAAAGACGATTTGATATTTATGGAGATTTCGTCAATGATGAATCCACCAAAGTCAGTGACAAATAGAAATATATATTCGTATAGTATAACTGTTTTATTTCTAATCTATTCTATGCCTCTATGCCTCTATGCCTCTACTCGTCCTCTACTCGTTCAACGTACTCACACAAAACATCCATAAACTCTTTTGGCTTTTCACTAATCACCCAGTGACCACATTTAATATCCCTAATTTCAAAATTGGGGAAAAACTGGGCAATTTCAGGAAACACATCATCGGGGATATAATGAGATTCAGTGCCTCTGATAAAGAGCACCGGCCCCGTCCATCTTCCATCGTCGGGGCTATATGGCCAACTGGCTATGAAACCTTTACTTGTAGCATCACCAATAATATCCAACGGAATTTTCGACGTCACCGGCTCATCCTTCTTGCCTCGCTTCATATTCATCAAAACGAATTGACGAACTGTCTTATTTGGCTCCACCTCGGCCAATTTTGCATCAACGTCCTTGATGTTAGTGTATTTGTACTTTTCCAAGCTCAAACGCAACTGATTGATGTACTTGTTGAACTTGGAGTCGGTGTTGCCGAACGTTATGGGTGCATTATCGACACTGACAATCATTTTCGGTAAATCTGGCTTGCGCAAGGCAACAGCCATGGCAGTTTTGGCACCCATTGAATGTCCAATTAGGATCGGCTTTTGTTCGAACTTGCGTTGAGCGACCCAGTTTTCAACGTCAGCGGCAAGACTAGGGTAATCTAATCTTTTGATATGAGGACTAGACCCAAAATTCCGCAAGTCGAGACAGTACACATTCCTATCGAGTCTCTCGCACAACTGTTTGGCCACAGTTCGATTATTTGCTTTCGACCCAAACAAGCCATGGAGGATCACAAGTGGTGATTTGCTCTTCAGGTTGGGAGTTTCAAATTCATCATATACTAAATCAACGGTTTCAATAGGTGTACTATTTTGACAACCTCTTGTGTAGGAGAGGTGGCGTACAATTGGACCACTTAGCCTCTTCTGTATGGGACCGTATATCGCAGACGCCCTTGCTGTGCAAGCCAATTTGAACATCAGTGATTTGGTGGATTTTCTGAAAAAAATTGTATACATTCTTCTCAGATCTGATCTTGAAAATAATAATAATAAAAAAAAAATGAAAGAGCAGGCGATCCAGGCGACACGACAAAGTCAACCCCGTATTCTTCCTCCCACCAACCCTTGCTGTTCACA
Source organism: Lodderomyces theae (assembly GCF_024610275.1). Taxonomy (NCBI): domain Eukaryota; kingdom Fungi; phylum Ascomycota; class Pichiomycetes; order Serinales; family Debaryomycetaceae; genus Lodderomyces; species Lodderomyces theae. The sequence continues at coordinate 94,433 of NW_026261479.1, read as the reverse complement.
CATATGCTTAGAAGTCTTTTTAGACAAATGTCGACATCACCAGCCACATCCACGATGGGTCCCATAGAGACATCCATTCTGTCGAAATTACAGTCCACCTTCCATCCCACATTTCTTGAGATTAGAAACGATTCTCACAAACATGCCAAACACGCTGGGATGCAAGGCGCGTCCAATAGAACCGAATCCCATTTCTACATCAAGATGCAAAGTGAAGAGTTCAATGGCAAGAATTTACCTACTAGACACCGATTGGTGTACAATTTGCTAGACGATGAAATCAGTAAACAGGGTGTCCATGCGTTACAAATGAAGTTGAAAGGGACAAACGAAAGTATACAGTGATGGAAGAGAGCTATTACGATGTAAATAAATTAAAAACTATTTATTAAAGAATTTGAAACTACACACACCCACTCTCTTCTACGCAGCAATAGTAGCCTCTTCTTTATTGTTCAGTATAGTCGCCTGGACTGAAGCATTTTTAGCAACCAACTCAACGATACGACGAATAACAGGCAAATTCAACCAAGCAGGAACATAAGCTTCAACACGGGCAAATGGTCTCAACTCAATCTCTCTAAATGGATCTTCGAAATGTCCATCAGCAGACACCGTCAAGAAAATTTCATCCGTCGAGCTTTCCTTGGTCTTTGCCGCCACCAACGACATCACGGCTGGGGCTATTGGAGTCTCATACTCAGCTGAGCTATACGCACCAACGATCTTGTGAATCTGGGATGGATTCAATGCAAAACAGATTTCGTAAATGATATCGATATCCTCGCTGGTGTTTTTCCTCAATTGCAACAATTTGGCCGCTTGCAAAACATGGATCAAACAAGTCGACCCTTCTTCTATGCCGTGCGAGTTGCACCATTCTTCAAGTCGCGTGACATTGTAGTTCAATTGCAAACCACGCTTCCATGACAAAAAGTTACGTCTCATTATCAAATCATTAAAACACAATGCGTCAATAAATCTCAACATTTCCGTAATCACGCGTACAATAACTTCATCCTCAATGTAGTAATTCTTCATTGACCAATATAGCGAGTTGAATGTGAGCAAAATGTCATCCATTTTGTAACTACTCGAACCACTTGAAAACACTTTACTCAAGAACGGCGAGCTCTCCGGAGCCATGAACCCAGGTAATGATTGCGAGATGACGACAGCCGACACAGCCTTCTTTTCCAAGTCCTTTTGCATCTTCTTCATCCACATGTTGTAAATGTTGTACGACAAAGATTCAAAGTCCTCCTTGACAACGCCAACCAACTTCAAGTACTCATTAAACTCATCTTCGCTCATCTCATGAGACAAGTTGTCATTTGAAATGATGGTTTGTTCGGCATACGACACAAACGAGTACAACTCGTGAGTATTCGATAACCAAAATGCACCATGGGAAATGACATCCTCGTCTTTCAAAGCAGAAACGAGATTTTGTATAGTTGACAACACTTCACCAAGAAATTCCTCACTTTCCTTAGTCAATCCCAATCTCCACATATCAGACAAGATGATAATGATGATTCTAGACGGGAACAACACCTCCTTCCTTGTCAAATCAGCGGCAACATTCGAAGCAGGGATTTTGGAGCCCTTGAGCAACCCTTCCACTATTTCACGATGCAATTGACGCCCGTTTCTCAACAACTTGAATAACTCTTCATTAATATCATCAATATTAGCATCACCGTCATTGGAAACAGCAATAACTGAAGTTGGTCTAGGATTATCAAGAGAGCTGGGAGAATTGTTCCACGCCACGGCACTACTATGACGCTTGTTGCTGCTGCCATTGGCCACCCCTCTAATCTTGGGATTGTTGAGTTGCGCCAACTCGCCTTTCAATTGTTCAATGTGTGCCTTCAAGTCAACTTCAATTGTGTCACGCTTGACTAAATCGGTCCTGGCGGTGTTCAACTCTTCAAGAGTGCGTTGCACCTCTTGTTTCAATGCCGATTGTTCCTTGGACAACTCAGCAATCTTGGCTTCAGCCGATGCATATTCAGATCTGAGGGTTGCTAATTCATTGTTCAAATTCTCAACTTCCAGTTTATGTTCTGCACTCGTGGTGTCCAATTTGTTGTTGAACTCAACTTCCCTTGCTTTCAAAGTTTCGTGAGCATGACCTTGTTGTTTCAACAAATCTTTCAAATTCGAAATCTCCTCCATGAGTGCCTTATTGTCCTGAATCTTTGACGTCAAAGATTGAGTCAAGTCAACAACTTTGTTCTCCAATTTGTAGGAAACCTCTTGCAACTTGTTGAGTGATTTAGCATCTGCCTTCAAAGCTTTAAATTCTCGGTAAGCATACTGTCTTCTGAATGCAGATTGTATAACAATTGCTGATTTCTTGGTATTGGCAAACGTCGTTCTCTCTCTGTATCCCTTCCAAGATTTTTGAATTGTGGATGCAGCCTTTTCCAAACGCAATGATTTGATATTCTTTCTTGCTTGTAATCCACGGATAGATTTTTGCAAAGTGACGACTGAGTTGAGGGTATTGAGGTATTGCTTTCTTGCCAAATGTCCTCTGATTGACGTTTGAATCAAAGTAGCTGCGGCACGCTCTTTTTCTTCCTTGATTTGTCTCCTCTTTTCATATCCACGAATCAAACTTTGCAACTTAACGTGAGATTGCCTAACATCGAGATATCTCTGTCTATAGAACCGTTTTCTCATATTCTTTTGTATCATCACTGCCGATTTGTACATCTTGTCGGACCTCAATTTTTCAAAATGAGCCAACATACCCGCTTTGAAAAAAATCTTGGTATTACCCAACTGATACTTCCCTTTGTCTTTGACATTGGATGTCAAGATTTGATTACAAAGATCAGTAACTGACTCCTGAGTGGTTTCAACCCTCATGACCTTAATCCAGTCGTCAGAATGAACCAATGTGTGGTACCTATCGGCAAACTCAACATAAGTCCATCTGGATGGGAAACCAGCACATGAAATTCGAATTGTTTCCAAAACACCACAAGCCCTCAATTGAGAAAGCACCATCAATGAATCAAACTCCCATGCTTTCTTCTCTTCATTGGGTTTGATACATCTGATGTAATGAACATTGGTTGAGTTGATTGTCTTCATCAATTCGACCAAGGAGTTCTTAAACATGGATCCCAAAGTGGGCTTCTTATTGGCAAGTTTGCCCTTTGCTGGTGCTTTGCTAGCCTCTAATTCTGCAGCATTCTTGTCAACGATGGCAAGGACATCCTTGAGTAGTTCATTGGTCGTGTTTTTCATAACATCCAAATGACCCTCACCAACAGTGTCTCTGTTCTTTTCAATGAAACCATCAATATCATAAGTAACATCCAACGCATAATGGCTGACAGTGAATTTTGTTTGACCAAATCTTGGTTTTTTGAAAACCTTGTTTGTTGGCTCTTTATCCAAATTTTGATACATTTTTTCAACCCAAGATTGATCATTACCGGCTGGTAACCTCGATTCTTCATCCAACAAGGCAAGTATACCCATTCTGTTCTCAATCACGTCAATACATGGCTGATTATCAACAAAATCAATAAACGACCATTCGATTTGTTCCTTAACATATTCTTCCTGTTCCAACTTAAACACATGCTGATTGAACTCCTGTTGCAACTTCTCATTGGCGTAGTTGATACAAAATTGTTCAAACGAGTTTTTATCAAAATGCTCAAACCCGTAAATATCCAAAACACCAATGAATGAATTGACTTGTGCGGCAACATCTTCGGGACACAAATCAGAGTTGATATAACTAACCAACCAGTCAAACAACGCCGAGTAAATGTACTTGGCAAATGAGTCTCTAGCAACCAAGGCTTGCTTGTGATTCAAGTTGGTTACAATTTTTTCCGACCTGGTGGTAATTTGTTTCTTGACACACCATTTGGCGAAACTCACAGGATCTATTCCCAACAACTCACAAGCTTTGGCCAAATTTGGTTCGTCGCTTGACAAATGGGCATCGTTTCTGGTTGCAGCAATATCAATATTTCCGAGGTGTAAAAGAGCTGCTAAAATCTTGTAAATTTCCATTTGTTTGGCTTCATTGACACCAATCAACCCAAGGGCCTCTTTAGTGGTTTGGAATTCTTCAGCGTCATCGACACCTTGTATCTTGGGTAATCCTCCTTGATTCGTGTATTTGTAATCATCAGCAGTCAATAATCCCAATTCTTTCTTGTGTTCTGGATCCAACCCCGCCAAAAGCTGGTAAAATATGTGGTAGTTTCTTTCAGTTGAAGGTTGAAACACTAGTCTAGATCTCTCTAAAAGGTATGTTCTCACTCTGGCACCAATAATGGACGTTGATTTGTCAAACAAGATCTCCAAGTATTTACCAAAACGAGATGAATTATCATTCCTAGTGGTTTTGGCATTACCAAACGCTTCCATAATAGGATTTGTTGCCAAGATTTGTTTTTCAACGTCGGACATGTCAGATTTATGTTCAGAGCCGACAACTTGGTCGGTATCTTCCTCCACTGAGGCAAAGTATCTCATGATATACTTGGCGGAAACTGTCTTACCCGCACCTGACTCACCACTAACAACAATGGTTTGATTCTGGCCATCTAGTTTCATACATCTGTACGCATCCTCTGCAATGGCGAAAAGATGAGGATCCAACTCTCCTCTTCTTTTACCGGCATATGCTTGAATGATATCTTGTGAATACAACTGCTCCACTTTTTGAAAAGGGTTTGTGGCAATCAAAACAATACCCGAGTAAGTATAGATATCCAACAGTGAGTAACGTAATTTAATCGCTTGCAAAACAGCAGGTTCGTTCAAGTAAGACAAACTGGTTAAATCCTCAGCTGCTTCCAAAATGGGGGGATTTCGCAAAGGCGGGAGTTTCTCGTTGTCTTCAGAGAGATTGTCTGTTTCCACAGTAAACTCTTGTGATTCATCTTGTTCAGAAACCAATTTGATGACATGTTTGTTTCCTTCTGATTTATTGGATACAACTTTGGCACCTATCCAACCCAACTTTTCGTCTGGGTACCAACAAGTGGTCCCTACATCGTACAAAGATACCATATTTAGTAGTAATGTAGTAGACAAGTGCTGATCTGATGGGAATCGAGATAAAAGGTAGATTCAAAGCTTCTGTTTAGAGAGGGAGGGGGGTCTTTTTGTTGTTGATTAGATCAGAAACGCCAAAAAAGAGAAAAAAAAAAATAGTAAAAAAAAAAAAAAAAAGAATTTTTTTCCCTTTTCCTTAATTCTCTGTTGTGTTGTTTTGTTTATACTGTTGTAAAATATTACACGTAATTCTTTGAATGTGACGCGACACTGGACTCTGACAGTTAAAAGTGTACTACAAACAAATCCAGTGACTACAGACAAGGTTTCGGTCTCATCAGCATTTTACACTTGGATTTTTATCATATATGGATGGGGTTGCAAAGTGTGATTGCTTTATTGGAAGTACTGATCAGGAGGTGTAGCATTGTTTCAGATATGTGTGAGATTTGCTACAAAAGTGCCTTTGCACTCGGTACAAGAGCCTATACACGTAGCAGAGTTTAGCGTGTCCAACAGGGGATGTTTTAGAAGTAATGGTTGGATGTTACTCCTTACCGGCTCAAAGCACCCATGCCCTAATGCTTTCTGCCACTAGAGACAAAGCTTTGCTAGAACAAGGTAGTGTGTCCTTGCAAAAAATATTAAACCTTGTAATATTAGCATCTACATGTGATTTTCAAAAAAGACATCTACAATTTGCAGCGTGAAGCTTCAACCTAAAGAATCAGCCCATTTGCAGAAGTGGATAGATAGCCCATACATTTGACGACCAGTCCTACCCATTAAGGTTGTTACCTAAGTAGAAAGAACAAAAAAAGAAGAAAGAAAACAAGAGAGACGCGTATCGTCACGAACGCTACAATTTTCCGCACACATTTTTTTCTTTAAATCTATACAGGCAATTTGACGACCTCTTTAAAATTTACCTCTAACTAAATTCTTCAACATATCTCGTGCAGTGAAGTAGCAAGTCAAATAAAGGGTATGGAAATCCAAAGTTGAAGTGAATGTGTCCAAAAATCCAAAGAACAACATTGATGGAATCCATCCTTGTGCATACTCCAAAGCCCAAGACTCACCGGGCATGGCGTATTGCTTGACCTGACCTCTAACCAAATGGTGACAGTCACCAGGCTTGTACACCTCGGGCTCCAATCTTCCTGGTAATGCTGCTCTCTCTTCACCTTGAAGAATCATGAAATAGTCTTCCGAAAAATGAACTCCAGTATGACCTTCTGTTCCAATTGCTGTGCCGAAAAAGATCAAGTATTCGGTTATTGAAGCATGAAGAATAAACATGGACCCCATAGCCCCACCTGCATTGTTGTATACCCAATCATTAAAATTCAACTCATTGACAAGACCGGGGTACTCGTGGTTGATTTTCCCACCCAAATCAATCATCAATTCAGTAATATTGTTTGGATGTTGCTTGATTGAGTCTTGTGCTAATTGATGAAGAACATTCTTATCAAAACGAAAGTTTGTTGGTAACCATGTATAGTACAATGAGCAGGAAATTGAATATATAGCTATGGGAATGGTCAAAAGGAAAAGTATCTTCATCGTGAGTGTCTAGGGGGGAGGAATGGTCTTTTTTGAATCAGGGTGAAGAAGAGTTAAGCAAGGTAACAAGCTCTTTAAGTATCAATTTTTTAGTTTTTCAACCTCGTAAAGAAAGTTGCAATCGTTTAGTTCTAGTGGTCGCAAAAATGTTTCCTGACATTCTCTTTTGTGTCTCAAGCTCTGGAACGATCGTTTACGGGGGGGACTTGGATTTTGCACGGATTTGGTGCAAAAGATACTTTTTGAACCTGAAAGCAATTGCCGTCGCACGTTGTGACAGTAAACCATGCAATAGAGTTTATCAAATTTAAGTTATTGGACTCAATGTAGGAGAAACTCTGTCTTCAGAGTATGGGGGACAGAGTACTCCTTATCTTTTGTTCTCTGATTTAATTCCAAAATACTACAAATCCAGAACCGAGACAAGTCGATAAGGATTCATCTCAAGACAAACTTAGTTCTCTCAAATCCTTCCCCGCCTTCAACAACATTTGCATTATAAATTATTTTTTGCTTTATTTTTTTTTTTGCAACTTAATATTCTTCCCCACACTGACAGATATCTCAGGCCGAACAAATTTTATATTTAGCATTCTCGTTTGTTTAACTTGAAGAATCTAATTTTTGTCTGCTGTCTGAATAGATCTGACTCCATCTGATTCCATCAGACACGAAAAAAAAAAAAAAAAAGAAAATAACAACGGAGAAAAAAAATACAAAAAAAAGCTAGACACAATGTGAATCTGGCGGAACCTTCTACCCGATTAGGAAAGAGATAACAAATCCGCCGGCATTCATTGGATTGAACCTTTTTATTTTCTTTATAACTATAGTTTTGCTACTTCTCTCCACACCACAACCCAACCCAACTCAACCTTCATTACTTTTTTTTTTTTTTTTTCTGGGTACTGTCTCCACAAAAGTATATATTAATACCACCCACCCCCCTCAAGTCGACTACTACTTACGCCTACCGTATATTATATCTTGCTTTACATTCAAAGACATAGATTTCAAATCAGCTATGGTTCTTGCATTGTCTGAAGTAGCTAAGCACAATACCAAACAGGACTGTTGGGTCATTATCCACGACAAAGCTTATGACTTGTCGGATTTCGTTGATGAGCATCCCGGTGGGTCGGCTATCATTTTGAAATACGCAGGCAAGGATGCAACCAAGGCATTTGACCCCATACATCCGCTGGACACGTTGACAAAGTATTTGGCACCAAAATATCACAAAGGTGAGGTTGAAAAGAGGGTCAACCAACCAGTAAAAAAGGTTGTCAAGAAGAAGAAGGAGAGCTCCGAACCCAAGCCACAGCAAAGCTCTGGCAAGTCCAATGGCAATGTTGTTGATGAGTTTGATGTTGAATATGATGAACAAGATGGCAAGGACCCCATTCCTGCGCCACAAGCAAGCTCGACATCGGCCAATGAGGCAGACGAGGAAGAAGAAGTGTTGCTTGATGAAGATGGGGAGCCGATTCCAAAAGAAGAAGTGCAACGTCTCAAGCGAGTTGAAAATAAACCTGAATTGGGACAAATTTACAATTTGAACGATTTTGAGTTTGTGGCTAGACACACCATGGAAAAGATTGCATGGGCTTACTATTCATCTGGATGTGATGATGAGATCACCATGAGAGAAAACCATTTGAGTTATCAGCGTATCTTCTTCAAACCCCGTGTGATGGTTGACGTTACCAATATTGATTTATCAACGACAATGTTGGGTACAAGTACGTCAGCGCCATTTTACGTCACGGCCACTGCATTGGGTAGGTTGGGACATCCCGATGGAGAAAAAGTCTTGACTCGAGCATCAGCCAAGCAAGACATTATCCAAATGATACCGACATTGGCGTCATGTTCATTTGATGAAATTGTAGATCAGGCCACTGATAAACAAACGCAATGGTTTCAATTATATGTCAATTCAGACAGAGAAATCACCAAGAAGCTAGTCCAACATGCAGAAAAGAGAGGTATCAAAGGTTTGTTCATCACTGTTGATGCGCCACAGTTGGGTAGACGTGAAAAAGATATGAGGTCGAAAGACTTTAGTGACTTGAGTCACGTTCAAGGCGATGGTGATAATGCTGACCGTTCGCAAGGTGCGGCCAGAGCCATTTCGTCATTCATAGACACAGGATTGAGTTGGAAAGATGTAAAGTTTTTCAAATCCATCACGAAAATGCCAATCATTTTGAAAGGTGTTCAGTGTGTTGAAGATGCTATTTTGGCAGCCGAGCATGGTTGTCAAGGTATCATATTGAGTAACCATGGTGGTCGTCAGTTGGAGTATTCTCGTGCTCCCATTGAAGTTCTTATCGAATTGATGCCAATCTTGAGAGAGCGTGGATTGGATAAGAACTTTGAGGTTTATGTCGATGGAGGTGTTAGACGAGCAACAGATGTGTTGAAAGCAATCTGCCTAGGAGCAAAGGGAGTAGGTATTGGACGCCCATTCCTTTATGCCATGTCCACTTATGGAGATGATGGAGTTGTCAAAGCTATGCAGATTTTGAAGGATGAAATGATTATGAATATGAGGCTATTAGGAGTCACTTCAATTGACCAGTTGAACGAGAAGTATGTTGATGTTAGAAATTTCAGCAATAGGTTTGTACCAGAGGATAAGTTGTTCAGAAACGTTTACCAACCATTGATCAGTCCTCCTTTCAAAGAGTCCAAGTTTTAAACATGTGATAGACTCAAGTGACTAAATTGTTCCATTTTAGAGTAGTTATAGGCATTTAGGTGTATCTACACACTTGTGTAGAATGCATATATGAAAAGAGATCGTAGTGTAAGGAGTCAATATTGGAGCTATTCAGCCAATGGTGCAAATTAACTGGTCTGTACTGGCGTAAACACTTCCTTATAACACGAAAGTAGCTGCCCCCTCCCCCCTGCCGTTGAAATGTCAATGCTTCGGTTCAGAGTGGATATTAGAGCATTTTGTGTCCCGTTAAAGAGCTGTCAATGTGAGCGGCTGATGCATAGTAGGTTATTTTTGGAAGACAACGCGGCCACGTGGGGACAGTTACCAATTTTCTATCAAAAGAAGCAAGCTGCCCTTACCGTGGACCCACTCCATAAAATCCCTTACTTGCACTCACTCAAATGCAGGGGGAAGGATCTTGATGACAGAGAGTATGGCTGCAGCCCTTTAGGGTTATGATCAAAAAGCCTTTTTCTTTCTTTTTTTCTTACTCAAGTACACGCCTTTTTTTTTTTTTTTTTGGTTAATTAAGAGTACAACATTGTGAGGTTGCATGTAAGAGTAAGGGAAGCTAAATTCAGAAATTTTTGAGGAAAACAATGTCTACCTTTGCATCATTGATCACATAGAGAAGCCTAGGTGGAAACTTCTCCACTGAAGCTTCTGTGTAATGTTTTGTGCAAATAATATGTGCAAAATGTGAGATAGAATTTGTTACCAAACACACGACCACGCTTTGCCTTTTGTTTCTTTTTTTTCGTCTTCTTAAGAACTATTTTTTTTTTCTCTCTCTCTCTCTCTCTCGTAGCTCCCTCTCTGTCTTATAAACCGCTAGTTTTCTGCTATATTCTGGTCACCACAATTTATCACAAGGGGCAACTGAACATCCACATACATCGAGCAACACGTTAGCATATAACATCAGCACAATAGTACAGGCTTTACAAAGGAAATGGTATTGATTAATGGGGTCAAGTATGCCTGTGATCGCTGTATAAGAGGTCACAGAGTCACTACATGTACCCACACCGATCAACCGTTGACCATGATCAAACCAAAAGGTCGTCCTGCTTCACAGTGCCATCACTGCCGAGAAAACAGAAAGCAGAAAAGCGTACATGTCACTTGCACTTGTGGGAAAAAGTCCAAATTACCTCGGTCGGCGTCTTCAACTTCAATCAACTCCATACACGAGACTGGGTGCGCATGTCACAAGACTAGCCATTGCACCTGTGGCCCTTCTCTGGGAGTAGGTTTGCCAACTAAGAAGAACAAAGAAACAGACCCGGCAAAGATAAGGGCCTTGTTAGACGGTGACATTTTAAAAAGGTCAAACTCGTTACCAACGCGACCAATGCCGAGAAGGCTCAGAAAGCAATCGACACCTAGTGAAATTGGTACGGCGTCTAACTCAGGCAACCATTCACAAGATCACGTAGATTTTGGATTCATTTCTCCTCACGAGACGCAGTTGGAGAATCCAGAACTCAGCGACAATTTTGTCCTTGAGGATATATTGATGCCTTTTGAAATCAAGAAAGGGTTGTTTGACTTGTTCAACAAACTGGACGATCCTGATGGCTCTAATTCTGCGCTAAGTGAAGGAATAAGTGGTGTTAATACACATTTGAACAATACAATATCACCTCAGTCAAATGAATCCCCCACAAGTCGGGCAGAACAAGCACATTCGAATCAAGGGTCTTCGACATTCAATAAGGAGCGAGATACAAGTCCAGCCGGTTTTGAAGTGGTTGATCCCATGTTTCCGCTTTTCCCACTTGTTGGTGGACCAAGTTTTGACACTGAAAATAAGCCATTGCTGGGCTTGCCTGCCAATATGAATGATCAACAGATTCCACACCAACCAACTCCTGTCAGACCACTGCTAGCGACGCAAACCACAGATCTGAACAGCTCGCTACCGTCAGCAACAGGGTCCAGTCATAACATCAATTTTGGTAGTAGTTTTGACAATAACCCACAAAATGGATACTATAATCAGCACCTGCGAGCTCCAAAACGTCCCGAGAGTGTTTTGTCAATAGCGTCAAATTCATCTGCGCGATCGTTTGACTTTATGGGCAACAATTACAGTAACTACAATAGTGCACTTGCTAACGGTGGCGTGCCTTTGTCCAGTACTTCCACCGCATACCCGCCTTCTGGTACTGGTACTGACGAATTTAACTATATCGGTACAGATCATAACGAAGAACACAACAATAGCAACACGATGCATCATCATTTTGGCAAGACAGGGCTTGGGTCTAGTAAATTTGGATCGCAGTTGAGCAAGATTGAAAGTGAAATGTATACTGACTCCTTTCTTGATGAAAATGGGTTTGAGCAATATGGCAGTGAGGGTTTAAACTATGGAGACTTGGGCGAATATGGTAATGATATGCAGCAACGACCCTCATTACCTGATGCTTTGTCGACTCATCCAAATTTTTACCCTGTTGACAATGGCAGTACTGATGAACAAAATAGTTTGCGAAATGAAAGTAACGGTGCCATAGGATCATCTGTTGGAAACACACCCAGTAAGGATCCATCATCATCTCAGCACTCTAAGACTGATTCACCACATCTGGGTCTAATAGGGGCGGATTTGCCATTGTTTCAGCATTTTGCAACCCCTTTGGTGAATACTCCAAAATAAATGATGATTCTGATTGATAACATTGTGTGATCATTTGATGATATTGTGGACTTGGGTGCTGGGCTTGTTGGGGTCATTTATATTCTTATTTATTTCAGTTTCTATGCTTTAGTGTATTTATAGAGAGGTTTATTTCATGGAATTGTATTTTCTCCATTCTTTTAGGTACAAGAGATGGATATTGGAGCGATGTTGAGCTGAATAGCTATTTTCGTAGACATGCTTCTTACTTTTTCGATTTTGCAATCTCCAAATTTTTCAAACGTGCGATATTGGAGTCCATGGTTAGCCTATCCTCTGTGTGTTTCAATTTCGCATCATGCTTGCTTTTTTGGGAGATTGATTTTGGCAAATCGGCACTTGTCAGTTGATCGTGTAAATACATCTTCAACACTTCATCGGGGATTGTCAAGATGCTCTTGTTTTCAATCTGTTGCAACCTCGCTAATCTGATGATATACTCTAGCAAAGACAAGGAGCTGGATTTGATCTGTTGTCGAGATATCTTGGTGTTACCTTTTGTTTCACTGTCGTCTTCATCGCTGTCGTCCTCTTCGTCATCAAATTCATTCAGGTGAAGCTCACCTAAAGCAATCCATTCTTCTTTATCTCCATCGACTATCTTCAAAATCAAGACAGGTAAATTGCGCCCTTCGAGTCTTAGCAATTTCCCCGACGCCGTGAAAAACATACTTTGGACCGCTTTCAAATCGTACACTTTTACTTTTGGCTTCGCATCATCATCATCATCATCATCATCATCACCACCACCGTGGAACCTCCCGTCATTGAAGTCCTCCTCAATAATCAAAGTGTACTTAAATTCCCCGTTTTTGCCGTCATTAGTTACCTGAACTGAACTTCTGGCAAATGTCTCTTTCCATGTTATACAACTCAATTCATCCACACGAGAATCAACATCATTATCGCCTTCACCAACATACTTCATTCGACTTGGGTTGTAGAATATCGTGTACATAACCAAGTCAAATGCAGGACCTACTGCATCACTACCCTTGTTTAAATAATCTGAAGCTTGTAGTAGCCTACCAGGTGAAATTGCATTGAAATTAGTCATACCATTGAGATTTATCCCCGACGTTATCAAAGACAAGTTTAGTATCGGTATAGCATCATTGATTTCCACCATCAAATCACGCATGTAATCTTCAACCCGTTTAACGCTTTCTTTAGTATTTGCACTCGACAATTGTGCCGTGATGTCGTTGACCCCTTCGTCAAATGCAGTGAATTGGCTATGCAAATCTTCAATCAACTCCAATGTGGATTCCAACACGGTGTTGCCGCGACTAGCTGCAAGTTTGATCAAATCGATAGTGACATTGATGATATCGATTTTGGTCTTGAGTTTGTGTCGTTGTCTAGATAGACGTTGTTGTTGCAGAACTGGGATTTTGTCAACAAATGTGGAGATGGTCTTGATGGCATAGCCTGATGCTATCGATATACCAGAGCGTATAGCAAATGAGACCACCTGATTTGAAGCTTTTGATAGGATCTGATCCATTCGGGTTGCCTTCTCTTGTGGTGCTTTGGTTGAACTGTGAAGGGAGAGATTAGCAGTTTGATCTTTGTAAATCAGTTGGTAGCTCCAATATAACAAAAGTTTGATTGTCCCTTCTTTGTTTTGATTTTTTCAGAGATTCGCAACTTCACAAAAAGATATCTCATTCAAAACCCTATTGAAGCAAAGTATGGCAGTACGCAAACCACTCACCCACTTCACTACCCCGCTAGGCTCAGGCGCTGGGGTCCCAAAAGACAAAAGACCGCCCAAAGTTCATGACTCCGCTTTGCGGCTTTTGAAGCCATTTCAGGTGCCATTCAAGACGCGACTGGAGACCGTGTCTGGTATCGTATCTCGCCGGCCTGTACGCTCATCAAGGAAGAATACCAACTATGCGGTTGATGATTTTGGAAGTACAACAGCAGAAGAAGATCAAAACGTTGATGAAAGTGGCGAAGTTGTTAAATGCAAGAAGTTTGGCGCGTTGCTTCCTCGTTCCATTAATAGTGATGGTAGACGCGATATCATCGATACAAAGTTCAAAAGATCTTTCACTGTTCCGTTTAGTAAAGAGAACGCTAAGAAGGATGACATGATACGTGGTCCTCCACCTCCGTTGGGCACTAAAGTGCGTCCCATACTTCCACCGCGTGCCCTTCATGACCCCATGAGTGAATTTGCTATTGTGTTGTACGACCCAACGGTCGATGTGATACCCAAGACGCCAGAAGAAGAAGAGGCGGCGAAGAAGAAGATAGAGGAGCTAGAGCTGTCGGACACATCGATGAATCTGGAAACTGAGGAACGGCCAGCAAAGAGAAGAAAGACGCATCGTTCTTTGGCTGAAATATTGGGTATTGTCACCAACCCTGAGGAGAAACTAGCGCGTTACCCCAACGTTCCAGTTGTGATTGACCCGAAATTGGCCAAGATCTTACGTCCCCATCAAATTGCCGGTGTCAAGTTCCTTTATCGTTGCACTGCTGGGTTAATGGACCCGAGAGCCAAAGGGTGTATTATGGCAGATGAGATGGGATTGGGAAAAACGTTGCAATGTCTCACGTTGATGTGGACGTTGCTTAGACAATCTCCCAGAGGTAAAAGAACCATTGAGAAATGCATCATTGTTTGCCCTTCATCATTAGTGCGTAATTGGGCTAATGAAATTGTTAAATGGTTGGGAGAAGGTGTATTGACGCCATTGGCTGTTGATGGGAAAAGCACGAAATCGAATGATTTGGGTGCCGCATTGCAACAATGGGCAACTGCACAGGGAAGAAATATCGTGCGTCCAGTTTTGATTATCTCTTATGAAACTTTGAGAAGAAATGTTGATAAATTGGCTGGTACCGAAGTGGGTCTAATGTTGGCTGATGAAGGACATCGATTAAAGAATGGTGAGTCATTAACATTCACTGCCTTGAACTCATTGAGATGTGATCGAAGGGTGATTTTGTCAGGTACTCCAATACAAAATGATTTATCAGAATATTTCTCCTTGTTGAATTTTGCCAACCCTGGTTATCTTGGTACCAGAAACGATTTTAGAAAAAATTTTGAAAATGCCATTTTGCGTGGTAGAGACGCTGATGCTACCGACAAAGAACGTGAAAAGGGAGATGCCAAATTGACGGAATTATCGCAATTGGTGTCGAAATTCATCATCAGACGTACCAATGATATCTTGTCGAAATATTTACCTGTCAAGTACGAGTATGTGTTATTCACTGGCTTGTCACCAATGCAGAAAAGTTTGTATAACCATTTCATCACGTCACCAGAGATCAAAAAATTGTTAAAGGGCATTGGATCGCAACCGTTGAAAGCCATTGGTATGTTGAAGAAGCTTTGCAATCATCCAGACTTGTTGGACTTGCCGGATGACTTGGAAGGGTGTGAGCATTTAATCCCCGAGGATTATCAATCTTCCATCACCGCCACTGGACGTAATCGAGAAGTACAAACTTGGTTTAGTGGTAAATTTTTGATTTTGGAACGATTTTTGAACAAGATACATCGTGAGACTGATGACAAGATTGTTTTGATTTCAAACTATACCCAAACGCTTGATTTGATTGAAAAAATGTGCCGGAATAAGAAGTATGGTTCGTTGAGATTAGATGGAACCATGAACATCAACAAGAGACAAAAGTTGGTTGATAGGTTTAATGATCCCAACGGCTCCGAATTTATCTTTTTGTTGTCGTCCAAGGCAGGTGGATGTGGTATTAACTTGATTGGTGCTAATCGGTTAATTCTTATCGACCCAGACTGGAACCCTGCGCTGGACCAACAAGCTTTGGCTAGAGTTTGGCGAGATGGTCAAAAGAAGGATTGCTTTATTTATCGTTTTATTTCAACTGGAACTATTGAAGAGAAGATTTTCCAACGTCAATCAATGAAGATGTCATTGAGTAGTTGTGTTGTTGATGAGAAAGAAGATGTGGAGCGTTTATTCAGTGCTGATAATTTGAAACAATTGTTTATGTATCAGCCAGACACTGAATGTGATACCCACGATACGTATAATTGTAAGCGATGCCACAAAGAGAAGGGACAATTTATTAAAGCACCAGCAATGTTGTATGGTGATGCGACAACTTGGAACCATTTGAATAACAAGAAGTTGGCAAATAACGAAGATGTTTTGGTTGCAAATGAAGCTCAATTCAATGATGTCTCATTTGCCTTGCAGTATATATCACATGTATAGATAGAATAACATTGAATGCTTACAGCAACTTGCTTTACGATAGTTTTCTTTTTGCAACTGTGGTTCTCAAAAGGTGGACGTTCTTTATTGAAAGAAACTACTCTCATATGCAGTGGGAGAAGAAAATACGGAGCATTTTTTTTTTTTTTTTTGTATTTTCTGACAAGCTGTCGCTGCAGACATTTTTGTCCTAATTAGGAAAATGTAAGCGCGCCGACATTACCATTACAACTAACTACCCAAGAAATCCAAACTTCAAAACCATTAACTATTTCTTGTCGGAAATAGTTCTACTCTTCATACGTTGACACAGTTGGTTCAGACACTAAAATGTCTCAAAAGCTTATCTGGGATCCAGTAGATGTCACCGACCTAGACACAAAAGTATCTCCCTATCCGCCCAACGCGAGTCAAGGTTTTCAATTTCGATCGTGGCAGTCTCTGCATAATTCCGAAACTTTTGTGGGGAAAAAATTATGATGGGCGGAAAACACCTGATTTCAATGCATAATAACCACCATCAGAAAGAACTACCGACGGTTCAGCGATAAAGCGTACTTTTACCTCTAATCTCCGCCCACTGCAAAGCAAATATTATTCATCATAGACTCCTACTTGTTAGATATAATATCGGAACGATATTATTCTCTTCCTCTCTTTCCCCTTCCCCACCCACAGTATCAGTTCTTTTTTTCTCTTTTGTTTTTTTTTTGTTTTTTTTTTTGTCGCGGAGTATAAACTATAAAAAGTGCGCGCATTATCAGACAGCAGCCACCAATCGTTGCCGGCTTCATTATAAGCAAGACTTATTTATTCACACACTTTTCACCCCCCCCCCCACACACACACATACACGTCCTACTCAAATGTCAGAATTGCCAGTTAACCCTATTGTTATTGTAGGTGGTGGATTGGCTGGATTATCAGCAGCACATCAAGCCTATTTGCGTGGAGCGAACGTTGTTTTGTTAGACAAGCAAGGATTCTTATCGGGTAACAGCGGTAAAGCAACTTCGGGTATTAATGGTGCTTTGACCAGAACGCAAACCAAGTTGCAAATTGACGATTCAGTTGACAAGTTTTATGAAGATACTTTGAAAACGGCAAAGGATAGAGCCAACCCCGCTTTGATCAAAGTCTTGACTTATAATTCAGCCGATGCTGTCCATTGGTTACAAGAGGTGTTTGGATTGGATTTGACAGTGGTGCTGAGATTAGGTGGTCACTCTCAACCCCGTACGCATCGTGGCCATGATTCCAAGTTCCCGGGAATGGCCATCACTTATAGGTTGTTGGAAACGTTGGAGAAATTGAGTGAAGATGAGCCGGATCGGGTTGCTATATTGAAGCACTGTCAAGTCATTGACTTGATCAAGGAAGGCGAGGGTAGGGTTGTTGGTGTAAAATATAAAAACTTGCAAGATAAGTCCAAATCAGAAGTTTACGGACCTGTAATTATGTCCACTGGTGGGTATGCTGCCGATTTCACAAAGAACAGTTTATTGCGTAAATACCGTCCTGATATCATTGATTTACCTTCGACAAATGGTGTGCATGCTACTGGAGACGGCCAAAAGATTATTATGAAGAATCACGGTGTTGGTATTGATATGGACAAAGTTCAAGTTCATCCTACTGGATTGATTGATTATAACG
The DNA here is from genome assembly GCF_024610275.1 of Lodderomyces theae. Taxonomy (NCBI): domain Eukaryota; kingdom Fungi; phylum Ascomycota; class Pichiomycetes; order Serinales; family Debaryomycetaceae; genus Lodderomyces; species Lodderomyces theae. The sequence continues at coordinate 76,531 of NW_026261479.1, read as the reverse complement.
ATAAGGACGTTATTGCAGGTAAGACACAACCTCGGTTCTTGTTTCTTGGTGCTGAGGCATTGCGCGGGGAAGGAGGTATCATGTTGAATGGTAAAGGGGATCGATTTGTTGATGAATTGGGTACCAGAGATTGGGTATCTGGTGAAATGGAGAAGCAAAACAAAGCTGGTAACGGACCAATTAGATTGGTTTTGAGTGAAGAGTCAGAAAAGAAGTTGGCGTTTCATATTAAGCACTACACTCAAAGAAACTTGATGAGAACAGTTACTGGGAAACAATTGTGTGAAGAGATTGGTTGTAGTGAGGAACATTTGAAACAACAATTGGACACTTATAACAAAGCAGCCAAAGGTGAAATCAAGGATCCCTATGGCAAAAAGTTTTTCCCTACTACTCCATTTGAGTACAAGCCAGAAGCCAAATACCATGTTTCATTTATAACTAGGGTTTTGCATTTCACCATGGGTGGTGTAAAGATCAATGACAAGTCGCAGGTTCTCACTGAAAATGATACACCATTTGAAGGTTTGTATGCTGCTGGTGAAGTTGCCGGTGGTGTTCATGGACACAACAGATTAGGTGGTTCGTCCTTGTTGGCATGTGTTGTTTACGGAAGGTTGGCTGCTGATGAAGCTTGTAGCTATGAGTTGCAAAAATTGAGTAAGACTGGTGGCGCAGGTAGTGAATTACCTGGACACAATGCTACCCAGAGATTGAACATGATTAACTTGCACATTGACCCAAATACTAACAGATTGATCATTGACTTGAACAACCACCAAGGCACGACGACGTCGACGTTGACGTCGTCATCATCAGTTGGACTGTCCAGCAGCAATAAAAACGGAGCTCATAAGCAGTCTGAGCTGGGGCAAAATGCAGCCAAGTCAGCCAAGCAACAGCCAAAAGAAGCCAGACTGTTTTCCATTCCCGACAAAGAATTCACTCCTGAAGAGGTTGCCAAACACAACACAAAGAAGGATTGCTGGTGTATCATAAAAAATGTTGTTGTTGACTTGACTCTGTTTTTAGACCAGCACCCAGGAGGTGCTGCTTCAATTACAAACTTTGGTGGTAGAGATGCAACTGAAAGTTTTGAAATGTTGCACGAGGATAATTTTATTCCTAAATATGTGCCAAATTGCGTATTGGGCAGGATTAAGGGCACTAAACCCGAATTAGATTTATGAAAAGAGCGGTCATAAATAAATAAATAAATAAATAAACTATATTTATAAACCACTATAGCTTCATAGTTTAATCTTCTTCTAAAGACTTGGCGTAGTCTTCAGTGCTCAACAAAGTTTCACTCTCGGTGACTTGTTTGGGATCGTCCAACTTGATATGAGCGATCCACCCTTCAACAGTTGGGTCATGGTTCAACACACCCGGTTCGCTTTCCAAATGTTCATTAACACCAACAACTTCGCCACTGACTGGACTATAGATTTCACTGGCTGATTTAACACTCTCTACTGAACCCAAAGTTTCGCCAATTTCGACCCTAGTTCCCAATTCCGGCAACTCAACAAATGTAACATCACCCAATGCTTGTGCTGCATATTGGGTGATACCAATCAAGGCTGAATCGTCGTCGTACAACTTGACATACTCGTGCTCTTCAGTGAACTTGGTCTCAACGGGTGTCTTTTCGTGCAAGTACTTGTAAGCATGAGAATCTTTGTCTGCCTTGTAGTATTGTGGGGTTGCTGTTGAAAATGTACGTAAAAATGGTGATACGGTAGCAGCACTGGTGGATGGTCCAGCCAACGTACGGAGAGGAATTGAAGATGATCTGAGTAAGGATTTGAACATGATTGGAAATGTATGTCTGTGAGGTATGTATGCAGTGCAATGCAATGGCAAGGAAGAAGAAGGTGTAAGTAATCAGATGTTTTGAAATGCAGAGAGGTTTTTTTTTTTTTAAATGTTCTTCTCTGTTCAATTGGAGAACGAGAAAGCCTTTTGACTCTGGTGGAAAAATGACTTCTTTTTTGCATCTCTTCTACGAATCTTGTTATCCACCCAGAGAAGAGGTGTACCTAAGATGAGTTCAACCAAAGACGATAAAAGCGTTAAGGAATTACGAAATCTTATATACTCTTGCAAAGATATACACACCTATATATTTATGTAAAACTGCCCCAAAAAAGAAAAAAAAAAAAAGAAAAAGAAAACCACAAAATGAAGCATTGACCAAACAAAGGTATACCTGAAAGACTCGACAAGGCAATATATTCTAACTGAAATGAACAGCAATAGGAACGACAATCACAATGATCACGATAATGACCGCGAAGATAAGACACATTCTCATTTTGAAATCTTTCCACCACATATCTTTTCTTACCCTATTTGCACCTCTTCTGAAACCTTGTGCACTGATGGCCAAATTGTCAGTCTTGTTTTCTATTGAGTCCAACCTTTCTCCTCTTTCCGCTACTTTGTTGATGTTATCTCTCATGATACCAACAGTGTCGTCTATTTGCTAGAATAACAAGGGCAGTTAGTATAGGAGCACAGGAACGAGAAGATAAGACAATCCTTAAGGGGAACTGTACATACGGCTTGTATTGCGGCAGTCCTGGATTGATCTCCAGTCTGTTGGTTGGGAATGTATGGGTCATATGGCACTGATGAAGACATATTATCGATTGTGCTTGTAATGAAATTAGGGGTGTGCTGTTTTTATGTTATGCGAGTAGTGGATTATACAGAAACGCTAGTGCTGTGTAATTCTTGTCACTTGATAGGTACTGTATGTCTCTTTGTAAATGGACTGATGGATGAAAAAGATTGTAAAATCTCTAGTGATGATGTGTGTACGTATGTCAAAGAAACAACGATGGAATAGACAGAGAGAGAGAGAGAGAGGGGCGAGGATTTGGTGTGATCTCACCACTCAAATTGTTTTCTCTGTTGTTGAAGAAAAAAGAAATTTCTATTTTGGGGAATGTCACATTTTTTTGCCTTTTTTCCTTTTTTTTTTTTTTTTTTTTCTTTTCGTTGTTTAACTATGAAGTGAGAGGGCAAGCAATAAATTTCGCTTACGACAATGCGCCTTCATTGAAATGAAACCTTTGAAGAAAAGACATCTAAGCGAATTAGAGGTGTAAAGAGAACACGTTAGTGGAAAGTGGGCAACACTTTCTAAGCAAAGTATAAGAATTGAACTGGCTCACGTCCAAAGGGATAGTGCAGGATCTTTATGATTTTGGCACCAAAATCTTGATTATATTTCTGCTTTCGTTAAAGTTTCATTGAGATTTGCATTTACATCTAATATGAATCGTTGAAAGAAAACTCAATCTCATTACTTCAATAAACACTTATGAGATCGAAGTCACAACGTGTATTTACAATTATCTCCGGCATCAACTATTTTTGTTTTTAAACTCCTACACAATCGCCGATTTTGCAACCTTCTCTCTCTTAACCAGACAAATCGGCCCAGGTTGTCCACGAAAATCGCTTCCAATGGCCACGCTCTTTATTTGAACACTTTAGTGTGTGTATCCCAAAGTATACCAGCTGGAGAGATATGTGTCCAATGTCAAACTATATTCGAAGAACGTACTACATCTCTGAACTCTGTATGTCTTTGCTCAGTGATAGATGGGGGGCTCGTAATCATACCAACATTACACCCACAAGCAAGCTGGAGACTATTAGAATAGCATTATACACAGTTTTGTTTCACTGCGTTTATTGAGTGCACTAACGTCTATTCATTGGCACGTTTGAATAGAAGGTGTAGTAGCATAGCCTGCAAAAAAAGGCGAAAAAAAAAAGAAAAACTATTTCGTGACTAAGCCGATTTCAGATACCCACTGGTAGTGTACTTGATTCAAAATGGGAACTTAATGATTTGGCCACCCACTTAAAATCTAACAAAGGAGCATGTGGAATAAAGAAGATGCAGAACTTCCCTCAGATAAGTGTAAGGATACCTTCAATAAACCAAGATTAGTAGATTGTGTATAAGCAGTCGGACTGCCCGTCTACGTTTCAAATATGTTTTGTTGGCAACGCAAAAAAAAAAAAATAAGCGTTGATAAACGCGTATCTGTACCTCATTTGCTGCACACTGTTTGCTACATTGGTCGGCAAGTAAGCCTCACCTTCAGTCTTACTTTTATAGGGACCAGATGCCACAGGGTGCGAGAACCAAGACTTATTCTGCGCCTGTTGCTAGGCGAATGAGACGTAGAACATGACCTGCCATCGTCTCCTATTATGATCTGGTCGTGTACCAATGATCAAAAAATGTATTTGTTTTGTAACTCAAAATCAACCTCCCTCGCCCGTCGTCGTCTCTCTCTCTCTCTTTCTCTCTCTCTCTCTCTTGTTTGCCAACGAACCAATTTTCTGAATTTTTCACAATTGTTCTCTTTTTTCTCATAGGAAAACTCTTTTTTCTTTTTCCAACTCCTACTTTCTTTCTTAGAAACCCACAACTTGTATCTATAATTCAAGCACTTTTACAGTTTAATAGATCAATCATATATACAAAATGGACGGTGGTATGTACCAACACACTTTTATCACTCAATCAGTGATTGATTGGGCAGAGAGTCGCAATGGTTGATATATCTGGGATCTGATTGTCCTTTTCCTCAACAACACGAATTTCAGATCGGAGTCGAGCCAACGAAATAGATCTTAGAGATGTATCTTGACATCATGGCGTTGGGGGCGTGTGGATGGCGTGATTGCGATTGATTCATTTGATTCAGCACAAGCAATCAAACAAATACATCGTCATGATCTCTCACCAACATCAAGAACTTTGCGAACAGGAATCAGTCAAGAACATTGCTCGAAGAGGTCGATTGTGGAGAGACTAGACCAACTACACTCAACTATGATACCTAGAGAGATCGCAATAGCTCACTGATCCGGGTGGCTTTTGTTATCTCGATCTCAGTTTTTTTTTTTTTTTTTTTTCCCTTGGTTTGGACGCAGCATAGGTTTTTTTCTTTTTATTTTTATTTTTTCGACGTTGAAGTTGAAACACAAGAGTAGAATAAGTTGCTAAACTCGGATACAAAGCCATTACGTTCTGCGAATCAATTTGACTCATCATGGGGAAGCTTTTTATACTAACACCTCTCTATAGAAGAAGTTGCTGCTTTAGTCATTGATAATGGTTCTGGTATGTGTAAAGCCGGTTTTGCTGGTGATGACGCACCAAGAGCTGTCTTCCCATCAATTGTTGGTAGACCAAGACACCAAGGTATTATGGTTGGTATGGGTCAAAAAGATTCATACGTTGGTGACGAAGCCCAATCAAAGAGAGGTATTTTGACTTTGAGATACCCAATTGAACACGGTATTGTTTCCAACTGGGACGATATGGAAAAAATTTGGCACCACACTTTCTACAACGAATTGAGAGTTGCTCCAGAAGAACACCCAGTTTTGTTGACCGAAGCCCCAATGAACCCAAAATCAAACAGAGAAAAGATGACCCAAATTATGTTTGAAACTTTCAACGTTCCTGCTTTCTACGTTTCTATCCAAGCAGTCTTGTCATTGTACTCATCTGGTAGAACCACTGGTATTGTTTTGGATTCCGGTGACGGTGTTACCCACGTTGTTCCAATCTACGCCGGTTTCTCGTTGCCTCACGGTATCTTGAGAATTGACTTGGCTGGTAGAGACTTGACTGACTACTTGATGAAGATTTTGTCAGAACGTGGTTACGGTTTCTCCACCACTGCTGAAAGAGAAATTGTCAGAGACATCAAGGAGAAATTGTGTTACGTTGCCTTGGATTTTGAACAAGAAATGCAAACCTCATCACAATCATCTGCTATTGAAAAGTCGTACGAATTGCCAGATGGTCAAGTCATCACCATTGGTAACGAAAGATTCAGAGCTCCAGAAGCTTTGTTCCGTCCAGCTGACTTGGGATTGGAAGCCGCTGGTATTGACCAAACTACTTTCAACTCCATCATGAAGTGTGACTTGGATGTCAGAAAGGAATTGTATGGTAACATTGTCATGTCAGGTGGTACTACTATGTTCCCAGGTATTGCTGAACGTATGCAAAAGGAAATCACCGCCTTGGCTCCATCTTCAATGAAGGTCAAGATCATTGCTCCTCCAGAAAGAAAGTACTCTGTCTGGATCGGTGGTTCCATTTTGGCTTCATTGTCCACTTTCCAACAAATGTGGATCTCAAAGCAAGAATACGACGAATCTGGACCATCAATTGTTCACCACAAGTGTTTCTAAACAGGTTGAATGTAGTCTCAGTATTCCATCGTATAAATCAATTGTTACTATTTTTCTTTTGCTCCTTCGCAGTTGCCAAATAAACTTTATAGCCTTAAAAGTAGTGTTGTTTATTGTAATAAAATGATTGTGTGAAAAGCTTTGCTTTAGTGCGCTTTGCAGGTGGGCATATAGGTGTAGAGCTGCTTACGCTTCTGTTGCGTTCTTGCAATAGAGATTTCTACATTCCAAAAAGATATGCTGTCGTCAAACTCCTATTAGATTACATCAACTTTAGTCACCCCTCTATATTACACACAATCTATCACTTCTCAGGACTTGTGCCTGTTCGCCTAGAGTCAGCTTCAGGTTGCCCTGTTTTCCCATCGTGCTCAGAAATACCTGCTGCACTTGTTTCCTCTTTTATACTGTTCATACCATCATAAAAAGTACGCCATAATCTCCCCACATCATCAAACTCCTTACCGATCTGTATACTTTCACTCAATGATCGATTTAAAGTTTCCAAATTGGTATATACTTCCGACAAGTTGTTTGAGATTTCCTGGATTAGTATATCCCTCTGTTTGTTGAAGTAGTCGTTGTTTGTACCGGACATTGCTGGTGATGCTGCTGCATTCAAATGTTGTTGTGGTTTCAGCACTTGTTGAAGATCGCGCTCTGTTGAAGAATCCAAACTTCACAAACTTTTTTTTTAATTTTTTTTTTTTTTTTTTTTTTTGCTTTTTTCTTTTTTCCCTCCAGGACTCATCTTTGCAACCATACTCAATTACTGAATTCCCCCACATAGTTAGATACACCTCTCCTTACGGAGCATATGGAATGGCAAAGAAAGACAAGAAGAGTAAGGAAGCCAAAAAGGCTCGTGCTGCAGAGAAGCAAAAGAAAAACTTGTCCAAGGCAGAAGTGAAGAACAAGAAATTGGCAAAGAAACAAGGCGACGAAGAAGAGGAGGACGAAGACATTGATACGATTTTGGCCAACTATGCAAAAGAACAGGAAGAGTTTACCGAAATCAAAATTGAAGTATGCAGGAGCCACCCGCATAGACGATTGAACCCAACTATGGTTGCTTCTCCCTTGCACAATAAACGAGAAATCATTTTATTTGGTGGTGAATCAAGCGATGGGAAAACGTCACATTTCCATAATGATTTGTACACTTATTCAGTTGATAATGATACTTGGAGGAAATTCGTTTCCAAAAACGCTCCCTTACCTAGATCTTCGCATGCCATGTGTGCTCATCCATCAGGAATCCTTTTAATGTTTGGCGGTGAGTTTTCATCACCTAAGCAATCAACATTTTACCACTATGGAGACACTTGGATCTTGGATGCCGACACCAAAGAATGGCAAAAGATTGACGCAAAAAAGGGACCTTCTGCAAGATCTGGTCATCGGTTAGCTGTTTGGAAGAACTTTATCATCCTTCATGGAGGTTTCCGTGATTTGGGTACAATGACTACCTATCTCAATGATGTTTGGATATTTGATGTGACAGAATTTAAGTGGCAGCAGGTTGAGTTTCCACCCAACCACCCAATTCCTGACGCTAGGTCCGGACACTCGTTCATACCTTGTGCTGATGGTGCTGTGTTGTATGGAGGATACACTAAAGTCAAGGCTGGCAAAGGTTTACAAAAGGGTAAAGTGTTGAGTGATTGCTGGATTTTGAAAATGAAGAGTGATCCAAAAGGTGTTCGATTTGAGCGGAGAAAGAAGCAAGGTGTTTTGCCACTGCCTCGTGTTGGATGCTCGTTGGTGTATCATAAAAACCGAGGTATTTTATTCGGGGGAGTTTATGACTATGATGAAAGTGAAGAGCAATTGGAGTCGGAGTTTTTCAACCAATTGTATAGTTATCAAATCGATAGCAATAGGTGGTACAATTTGAGCTTGAGACCACAGAGGAAGAAGAAAGAGGCAATTAAAGAGAAATCAAGAGACGAGGATTTGGAAGATATTTTGAACTCCATCTTGGCCAAGTCCAACTTGAACGATGAAGATGCTGATAACGTTGCCGAGTTGGAAAAAATCAAGGACGTTGGGGAGAAGCTGGAGGAGGAGGAAGAGGATCTAACCAAAGATGCTGTTGAGTATCCAATCATGAGCCAGCTACCACATCCTCGTTTCAATGCCACCACTTGTGTTGTGGATGATGTTTTCTATATATTTGGTGGTGTATTTGAACGTGGTGCACAAGAGTTTAGTTTGGATTCGTTTTATGCCATTGATTTGGGTAGATTGGACGGAGTCAAAGTCTTTTGGGAAGATTTATCTGAGCTAGAGAAAGCGGCGGAAGAATCGGAAGATGAAGATGAGGAAGATGACTTTGAGTATGAAGAAGAGGACATGGAAGATGCAAGTGGAAACGAGGATGAAGAGGAAGAGAATTTTGCTGAAGTTGAGGAGCAAGAGGAGGAGCCATCGTCGGATGACGAAGAGGAAGAGTTTCCAGATCCAAGACCATGGCTACCTCATCCCAAACCGTTTGAGTCTTTACGAGCATTCTATGTTAGATCAGGTGGTGATTTCTTGGAATGGTCTATATCTAGCCATCGGGAGGCACGTGGGAAGTATTTGAAAAAAGTTGCATTTGAATTGTGTGAAGATAGGTATTGGGAAAGAAGACAGGCAGTCTCTGTGGCCGAGGACAATTTGGAAGAGATGGGTGGTGTTGGCGAAGTTATCGAGAAGGATACTAGTAAGACAGCTAAGAGACGATAATTGAATTAGATGCTGTATATAAACTCAAGTGTTTAGGCAAAGTGAATTCCCACTTGATGGAATGCATACAACAATTTCAAGAAATCAGTTTGATCCAATTTACCAGCTCTTTGCTCTGCGAAACCCGTTTCCGCCAACACTTTTGTAATTTTCTCCTTTATCAATGGCTTTAAATCGGATCTATTATCAACAACCATTGCGTCTCCATTGTTTTCTTGTGTGGCTAACCAGGTCTTGTAATTCTTTTCTAAAATGTCAACCACATTCAGCGACTTGAATCCAGCAGCTATAGTCTTGTTCTTTCTAACAAAAACAATCCTCAAAAGTCCGTCCCATTCATTAAAATCTATATTCGGCCTTGGATTCTTGACTTCTATCCTTACTACACTCGACTCGACTTGGGGAGGAGGTCGGAAATTGTTTTTACCAACCTTCATAATATGCGTCACGTTCGCCCACATTTGGACATTGGCTGACAATCGACAATATAGCTCATCACCAGGTCTAGCGACTAATCTCATTGCAAACTCTCGTTGAAACATGAGAATAGATACGCGCGGTGGGCGTGGTTGGTTGAGTAATTTGAACACGAGCGGTGACGATATCTGGTATGGGGTATTAGATATGCATACATCAAAATAGGGTAAATCAGTCTTCATGAAATCGCCCAACATAATCTCCAATTTCTTTTCCTGGGGTGTTCCATGGACTCTTTTGGTCAATTCTGCACCCATTCTTGGATCCATTTCTACAGCAATAACCTTGCGCGCCTGTTCTAATATCCGCACAGTCAAGTTACCGGTACCTGGACCAACCTCCAATACAATGTCACTGGGCTTGATCTGGGCTTTATCAACGATTCCTTGAGCAATCTGGGGGTTCTTGAGAATATGCTGACCTAAGTTGGTATTGAACTTGAATACGCTGTTGAGGTGTTTGTCTGCAGCAACAGTGTTGCTCGTGGGGTCATGCTTCGTGGTGAATTTCTTGTTTGGTGCCTTGCCCATGCTTGATAGTTTGAAATAGTTCTTGAAAGTTTAGTGATGGTCTGATCTCATCTCTCTCATGAAGTTTTTTTGGCGGAAGAGAGAGAAGAGACAGTTTTTATCTTTGTGTTGTGTTGTGTTGTGTTGTGTCGTATTTGTAAAGTCGGAAGATGCATAGTTGCGACATGATGCGCAAATGTTTTGTTTTTGTTTTACGTTTTGGGATTTATTTTGATATACAAGTACTGTTGGCTGATACAATTGTGTTACAAGGATTCTATATCTTAGAGGAGATTATAGTGGCATTAGAGCTATCAAGCAGATTGATATTTCTACATTACATCTGGTGTCCCCAATTTTATCATTCTTATTTTTGCTTTTTTATTTGCTTTTTTTTTTTTGAAATTCCCCCCCCCCTCACATATTCCTTTTCTTAATACAACAATGCTAACATGGTTTCCAACGTAACCAGGAGTCCTCAGCTCAAATTATCTCATCTATTGTCGTCAATACCAGTATTCTCCTTTATTGAAGAGCTTGTCAACCTCCCACAGCCAAATGAATCCAACTTGGTACCACTTCTGCAGCATGAGCTATTCAAAATCAATAAAGTATTGGATGACATTGATTTGTATCTCAACGACTTGATCATCGTATTCAACAACATAAAAGAGGTATCTGGACATGCTACGAATGTACTAGATTGGTTCCATGAAGGTAAGAAAGAGCTACAGAGCTTGTTTCAGGACGTGGACAGTGTTGATTCGATAATATCACGACTTTTATCAGCAATAGAAACCGCCGATACTTCAACCCACATAAGCCAGAGTTTGATTAAAAAATTTGAAGAAGTCAGTGATGTGTTATTGGATGTTAAGAAGTCACTGATTGTCTTGAAAAGAACTTTGGATATCTCAAATAATTACCGGGACTTACTCGAGTCAGTTATTAAGTCATTAACAACTGAAATTGAAATGTGTACCAAAGTGGTTATAAAAATGAGCGACTGCAAGTTGTCAAGTCCCAAAAGAGTGTTGCCCCAATTCAATTTGAATGATATTATTTCCAAGATGAAGATTAATGAATTCACCACCTCATCGGTGTCCGTAAAGTCGATAAAACTCCCAACTTTTAGTGATCTGGATCAAGAAGTTTACAACGAGTTTGTGGCAGTGGAACAGAAGATCCTTCCATTGCGTATTTCACTTGATATCGTTACTGCAAAAATTGAAGAATTCAACTCTCTTTGTCTGCAGGACTCGTACAAGGTTCCAAGAGAACAGGTGCTCTTGAATTACGAGTCAATGTTGGACAAGTGGAAATATTTGGATGCGCAATTCAAAATCTTTAAACAGGATAATATCGACAGTAAATGGAATGACATTTTCAAGTACTTAATTCATGAAATCGACCAGGAGTGCGACGAATTGATTGACGTTTTGGCATTTTCCGATACAGCCAGTACAGGTGATAATTCCACAATTACTGAGGACATCGGATCAAGGTACAAAGTATGCTCCAACTCGATAAACTTGATTGAAAGTGCCATTGTAGAAAGATTAATCACAGATACAGAAGTTCCCCTGACGTATAACAAAAGTTTGCACCCCAAGTGGATGGAGGTGAATGATTTGATCTTGAGAGCTAAAGCCGATCTGCATACGCATAATTTAAGACTCAAGCAACAGCGGGAGCGGTCTTTGAGAATTCATGGTTTACGTCAATTTCGCACCACTTCCAAGAACTCTCATCAAGATGAATTCGAGCGTCCAATGAGTAACGGGAAAGGAATTGATTTTAATGTGGATGTGGAGTCTGTCACCATGCCCTTGAGTATATCAAAAAAGGATCGAGTAAAGGATGTTTTCAATGGCGAGAACCCCAAGGGGAAGAATTTGAAAGACTCTCTTGTCCAGGTTTTCGAGGACATGAATATTAAAGAGAGAGAGGACGAAGAGGAGACATTGGTCAAGACTCCTGTACTCAAGGGCCCGTTGGAATCACAACCAAGGCAAAAGGCTGTTTCATTCGATTTCGACAGTTATATAAACAACATTATAAACTCAAGCACACGCCCAGCATCCAAACTACCACGCATTGTTTCGAATTATATTCAGTTGGGGTACCCCAAATTCTCTAAGAGGGGAGGCTTTACAAAAATTCCAGAAATCGATGTTACTCACCCTGTTTTCCAGTCTCCATACAGAACAAGTCGTTCCCAAAACGGTACACTACCCGCTGGCGGCATTGAAGTTTCACCTCCTCCTCCTGCACATCATGACTTTGCCGATCCATTTTATGTCGCTCGGTCACGTGCTAGCTCAAATGCAACTGTCATTGGTAGACCAAATTCTCTACTAAATGAGACCACGATTCCAAATCTTACTTATTCTCGGAGATTGAGCTATAATTGTACATCTCCAGAACGTCCATTATCATCATTGGGATCTCGATATGATGAAGAGAATTTGCTAAAGTCGCTTCATGAGAATAGACCCATTTGGAAGTGAATGAGTGAATGAGTGAATGAGTGAATGAGTAGGGGTTGGGGCAACTTCATTTTCCTTTCTCGTTTTTATCAACCTTCATTGTTTTGCTCGTAAATCCGTCCAAAAAGAAGTCTTTTCCAAATAGCTTGTACATAACTGACTCTTTTTCCACCTTGTACTTTTCCATCTCATCAAAGTCTCTATTCTCACCAGTTGGCAACTTCTCTCCTTGTTGGATCTTCTTTGTTGATTGCCCTTCTAGTCGTTGGTACATTTCAAAACTGGTGATGAATATAATTGGCACTGACAAAAGAACAAGGAATATACCCTTGTACCGTTGTTTCAATTGTGGAGGAGCTTTTTCCCAGTTTGGTCGTCCGGTGAGCACAAGCTCTTGAACAAAAGGTGACTCTTTGGCCCTTGTGGATTTGAGTTTATGCTCCGGGGATTGGATTCTAACAGTGGAGCCACCTTGTTTATGAAATGGAGGTGGCTTTGTTGATATGAATCTTTTAAACATGTTTCGGTAAAGACAAGAAACGTGGTTTACGTTGTCTCTCGATTTGGAAAATTTTGAAATTTTCAAAACTCATAGATCGGAATTCTTTTCACTACGCCAGATCTCCAAACTACAATGTCGCTCAACAACCTATTTGGTGAACATGTATCCGAACATCCTAAACCTGACGGAATCACTTTTACATACGGGACTGCCGGGTTTCGAATGAATGCCAAGTACTTGGACTACGTCAATTACACCGTGGGCATTCTCGCTTCATTAAGATCCAAAAGCCTTGGAGGTAAAACCGTTGGGGTGATGATTACTGCCTCGCACAATCCTCCTCAAGATAATGGGGTTAAAGTAGTGGATCCATTGGGCAGCATGTTGGAGAGTGAATGGGAAACTTATGCGTGTCAATTGGCCAACTCCAGTGCGGAGGACTTGGCGAGCACAGTTGAACAATTGTCGAAAGAGTTGAATATCGACTTGAACAGCGCAAGCAGTGTTGTTATTGCTAGGGATTCCAGAGCGAGCAGTCCAGCGCTCAACAAAGCCACCATTGATGGGTTCAAAAGTGTTCCAAACACGCAATTCGAGGATTTTGGGTTGTTAACCACGCCCGAATTACATTATATCACGAGAACTTTCAATGAGCCTGAATTTGGCGAGAGAAAGGAAGACGGATACTACAAGAAATTAGCAACCTCATTCAAAGAAATTTTTAACATTTCAAACAGGGGTAACAAGCTTGATATCACAATTGATGCAGCAAACGGTGTTGGTGCACCAAAAATCGACACTCTATTGAAAAAGTATCTTGCCGATGAAATCAAATTCAACGTTGTGAACGGAGACTACGAAAAGCCAGAGTTGTTGAACTACGATTGTGGTGCTGATTTTGTCAAGACAAATCAAAAGTTACCGAAGAACGTTCAACCTGTTTCGAATAAGCTTTATGCATCTTTTGATGGTGATGCCGATAGGCTCATTTGTTATTTCAAGGACTCAAATGATGCATTTGTTCTTCTCGATGGTGACAAAATATCAACGTTAATTGCTTTGTTTTTGCAACAAGTCTTCAAGAACATTGATTCAAGTAAATTGAAACTCGATATTGGCGTGGTGCAAACAGCCTACGCCAACGGATCCTCCACCAAGTATGTTGAAGAAGTATTGAAGTTGCCAGTTCGTTGTACCCCTACTGGTGTGAAACATTTGCATCACGAAGCAGAAAAATTTGATATTGGTGTTTATTTTGAAGCAAACGGACACGGCACTGTTGTTTTCAAAAAGGAAGCCGAGCGCAAGATATTCAATTACAAAGCAAACTCACCAAAAGAAGAAACTGCAGTCAAAGTTTTACAAAACTTTAGTCAATTAATCAACCAAACTGTTGGTGATGCAATCTCTGATCTTTTGGTTGTTTTGATTATATTGCATTATCTTGATTTGTCGCCGGAGCAATGGAATAAGGCATATTCTGATTTGCCAAACAAGTTGATCAAGGTTGTTGTCCCAGACAGAACTATTTTCAAAACGACAAATGCCGAACGAACCTTGGTTGAGCCTAAAGGTTTACAAGAAAAAATTGATCACTTGGTGGCAAAACACCCACAAGGACGTTCATTCGTGAGGGCTTCAGGTACTGAAGATGCCGTGCGTGTTTATGCTGAAGCACAAACAAAGGAGGATGTTGATGCATTGTCCAGTGCGGTTGCTGATTTATTAAAATAAGTAAGAGGACTTTTAAGTAGTTAGAAAAATGCAAATGCAATTGCAAATGCAAATGCAAATGCAAATGTTCAATTTGATACAGAGGGTCAGTTGTTTCGATAATAGGCCTTTTTATAGTCACCAGGTGTCAACATCTTGGACCCTAGTACCCATACACCACGTTTGAAAAACTTTGCTCTCTTCTCTAGTCGCCTGTACCAGTCTTCATTATCCCCAAACTCCGCCCCAACTTTCCCTTCATATACAATGGCCATTCCATGCTTCAACATCTCAGCAGAAACGTCCTTATTTCCTGTCCATTTCCATACTTGACACTTACCTACGATTCTCTTGTATTGATCCACCAGGTACGGCGTGACAACCACATATCTTCCCAAGATATACGAGCGCAACCACTGCAACGCGTCTTCGCTGTATGGCTGTGCTGGTTTCCCAAAATGCGCTCGTTCAGGGGCATCGATACCACACAAGCGGATCATCAACGTCTCATTTTTTAGTGTCTTATTATCCTTGGGTATGGACCTGAGCCACCCCCATCCGCCAAAAACCCCTCCAGGGGTATGGTAAAAACGGAAATTGTCTCCATCACCCACTCGGGTGACATAGCCATATAGCTTGTGGTTGTATTCTAGCCTTTCTGGAGTGAGATCTAGGATTGAACGTACAGGCTTGAGGTACCGCGTGTAAAGTCTGTATGAGAGGTATGCAGTTGCTGAGACGCCCAATGAAAGGGCAATGACCTTAGGATGAAATAGTCCGACATTTGCATCTTGAGAAGTAGTTGGTATTGGTGCCATGAACTAGGGTTGTTTTTGTAGATTATGGTCTATAGATTTCAGAATTTTTCACATTTCTGTCGCTCTCTCTCTCTCTCTCTTTTTTTTTTTTTTTTTTTTTTTTTTTTTTTTTTTTTTTTTTTTTTTTTTTTTTTGTTGTTGTTTTGTTTACCTTTTTTTCCTTTTGCTCTTTAACAATATGTCAACTACGGAGATCAATCTTTTATCTATATTTGAAATATCACAACATCTGGCAGAAGTAACGGTCTATGGTATAAGATAAGTGTTACCTTACGAAGCTTCTTGTTAAAGTTTTTTTTCGCCGTCCTAGACATAAGCAAGGCGGTGCAGTACTCAGGCGCACTCACTTTTGTGCATTTCGGTCTCAGTTCCGCCATATTTGTTTCTCCACTGCCACAGGGTTGGTCAGTTGAGAGTGAGAGGCGGTTGCACAAAAATTGCAATTTTATTTCTCCCATTCTCAAACCACTTTCGGAGTAAAAAATTACCGACACTCTTAATTTTGATCACCCTTTGCTTTCACCGCCAAGCGAATCACTTTGTTAAGCTCGCTACGGATTTTGAACCAAATAGCGCGCATCAGGTCAAACTTGTGAAGTGGAATGTCTTTACCTGATGGTGAATATGATCTAGATGTGTCAATCCTCAATAAAATCAAGTTTGAGGCGAATGCCCCGGTGACAAGTGAAGTAGGGCAACTGCCGAGAACAAAGCCTATCAAAATTTATCTGGAGAGCCAGAACCTTTCAGCTGTGGGAGCGTCTTCACACCTCAACAAACGACCGATATCAAATGGTTCGTCACAGGAAGACAAATCAAACAGCCAAATGGAATTCTCTTTGATACTCCTTGACAGGAAGAAAAAGATATTGAAACTCGATCGGCTAAGCAAGTCCACCAGAGCCAGCGAGGCTAGAAATGGACCCATCCATGTGACTGATACAACAAAAAGTGAAGTGAATAACAAGCAAGAAAGTCCAAAACGCAAACTCGAACTGGCTAAGCTGTCCTCACCCAACAAAAGAATCCCCGAGACGACAGTGAAAAAAGGTGTTCCTGGAAGTGCTATGAAGTGGAACCCCAGGACTGACCCCCTTCGGAAAAGTAGAGTTGCATCACCACGACCATTACTTGCATCGAGACAACAACAAAAGACAAAGTTGAAGGGAAGCGAGGTTGACGGCTCTGATCGGAGCGGTAATTCTTCACCTCAAAAAGTGCCGCCTACGAAACATGAAAAGGAACAGATCAAACTCTTTGACTCTGGTGATGAATTCTCGCCTACAAAGGCACCGGTTTCGGATCATGTAGAAGGTCAGAGTGTTGTACCAAAACCACTAACTGATAATGCCACCAAATCCCAGGTAGACGATTTGGATGACGACTTTAAGGATTTAGAAGACCAATTACAGGAATTGCTTGGGGAGGGGATAAAAGAAGAGAGCGGAAGAAACTCACAGAATGGAAAGGCCACAAACCAGGCCGTCAATCTTCAAAACAAAAGTAGAGACGACAAGAGCTCAGGTTCCGATGTTGCCGATGTTGCCGATGATGATGATGAAGAAGACGATGGCAATGACGACGACTATGGAAAGGCAAGGTTTCAAAACATTCAATTTGAAAACAGCTCTGTTCCCAAAAAAACACAACACTTTGCACTTACATCCAACAATGGAAGACCAATGAGCCTCAGAGATTTTCTAGGCGGTGGGAGGGTAGTCAAAGATGTTGTTAGTAGCAGTGAAGAGGATTGATAACTGAAGTGTGTTCAAAAAGTGTCTCATGTTTTATAGTTCGAATAGAAGGTTCACTCTTAAAAAAAGGCTCGGTTGTAGGACGCACCAAAAAAAAAATAGCTACTACTCTCTACCCACGTAGTGTCCAATGGATGAAGGGATAACAAATTTATCTCAAAGAGTAGCCAAACTCCAATTAGCACTTAGCAATGTTCAAGATGATTCCATCATATCTCAAATGACTATGGTGAAGTCTCGAGTACGGGATTTGAGAGAGAAGCACCCTGAGTTGAAAACACTATTTTCACTAGCAGATCGTTTTCCAGTTCAAAAGCCTTCTCGTACGGAAGAAGCCTCCATACCCGATTCGGTCAAAGAAGAGGATCTCAGCCTACATTATGATGCTATTATGGGTATGCGTAGGGATATGATTGAGGTGGTGAACATTAACGCAGATTCAGTTATCAACGATATCAGCACACGAATAACACAGACGCGTCTTTCAGAATTAACGCAGA
Source organism: Lodderomyces theae (assembly GCF_024610275.1). NCBI lineage: Eukaryota > Fungi > Ascomycota > Pichiomycetes > Serinales > Debaryomycetaceae > Lodderomyces > Lodderomyces theae. The sequence continues at coordinate 58,799 of NW_026261479.1, read as the reverse complement.
CGAATGCTCTGCATAATGTACAGATAAAGGAGCTTTACAGATATTACACGATGTTGGTTGTCAAGAGTATGATTGTGTCGGAAAAGTACGTCCAGTATGCCTTAGATTTGAATGAATTCTGGCTACGAATGGATCAGCGATTAATGAAGGTGAGACACACGATAGAAAAGAAGGAAAGGCAAATACAAGAGTTGAACAAGTATTGAGCAGGTTGTACGCATCAATTACAAACAAATCGCTTCTTCCTACATCTATACAGATATAGTTTTCCAAATGTTTAACCCATCCCCTCCTGTAGATACCAAGCACCCGGGGATTTGTTGGTGCCACCTCACGTCTTTGACGTCTTTTTGCCAATGCACAAACAACAACTGAGGTGGAATGTCGTGTAATTCCTTAAGCTCTTTTCTTTGTTGCGAAATTTCTTCGTCATCTGCCTCTACTGCCAAGTCCCACAATGTAACAGTATTATCCTCGGAGCTGACTGCAATGATCGACTCATCCAACGGGTTAAAAGATATTGAGGTGACCGGAGACTTGTGAAAGTCGTAATTGGCAACTGGTGATGGGTTGGGTTGAGTAAAGTTTCTCAAGTCCCACACACTCCAGGTTCCATCATCGTGTCCTGACGCTAGTAAGTGGTTGATTTTAGAGCACCACGAAATGACATTAACATCAGAATTGGATGCTTTGACAGACAACGCAGGTTTGTGCTTCTTTGATCTCGTATCCCATATTCTCACGTACCCATCACACCCGGCGGTGGAAAAAACGGTGTTCTCTCCAGTTGACCATTGTATATCCTCTATTGAAGATTGGGAAGCAAAAAAGGGAGTCTTGTCTGTGACCCAACTTGTTGATGTCCTCGTTGTTAAATGCACTCTTCCACTAACATCACCAGTCAATAAAGCTCCCGTATTTGTCAATGGCGACCAGTCCAAACCATATCCTTCCACGTTTCCGTGAGCACGAATTGTGTGAATGGGCCTCTTTGATGATTTGGGAATGATATACCCCGGGGTATCAAACGCCTTGAATTGAGAAGCTAAGTCAAAAAGATAGACATCCCCGTTTTCAGACATTGTGGCTGTAAGATATTCGCCAGTTTGCAGAGAGTGGGGATTGACTCTGATTCTGTTTGTTGTGTGCTTCAAGGGAATGGTGTCCGTGTCTAAAATAGGATCCGAATCCATATCATCGTCATCATCATCGTCATCATCATTGTCATCTTCGTCGTTGTCGTCCTTGACCAAGGTCTTAGCCAAACTTGATGCTTTCATAGCTATTAGTTCGTTGTCTTTGGATTTAGCTGCTTGAGTTGCCGTTGCCAAGTATACAGTGGCAGGATAAGTACGCCTTTCATTGCCCAAATTATCTGGCAAAATGTCAATTGTCAAACAAGGCCAAGGCAAGTTGACGTTGTGCAACATCTCATAAACAGTAGGGTCCGCTTCCAACACCTCGTCTGGGCCCAATGGCTTGGACTTGTGTGGTAAGTAAATAGCCGATTCCGGCTCCTGTTGTTGTTCTTGCTCTTTTCTTTCAAGCTCTTCAATTTTCTTGCTGGCTGCCTCCTCATCCATTTCTTCGTCGTTGTCCTCCTCTTCGTCCAATTCAATGATGTCTTCGTCACTTTCAAAATCGTCTCCATATGGATCTTCGTAATCACCAACATCCATCTCATCTTCCAATGACTCCCTTTGCGCAGACGTGGGGACTGAATTTTCATTTGATTTGATTGCACTTGAAGCGTTTTGACCGTTGAGGTCTTCTTCAGCAACTCTCTTTGACATTTCTCCAGTGCCTGCGGTTTGAAGAAGAGATTGATTGCGCTGAAAGGTTGACTTGCAAAAAAAAAAAAAAAAAAAAAAATTATCAACTGACTGTTGTCTGCGATGAGAAAGCGGGAAGAATACAGATTACACAAAAGTCTACCAGTAAATGGATAAATAATTAATCGACGTAACACATTATTTCCTTGATACAATCCCTTCTACATGAGCAGTAACAAGTTTGCATTTTTAGACCAGGAACCACCACCAGGGTACATAGCTGGTGTTGGACGAGGAGCCGTGGGGTTTAGTACCGGTAAGTACACTCGCAATCGATCGGACGACGCAGACGACAACGAAGATACTGGGAATCCCGAGGTAAACGAGGGTGGATTGTTGGTGTCTCGGTCAAAGAGAGACGAAGAGGATGAGGAAGCGGACCGCATATTTGGGGAAGTTGAAAACAGATTGAAATCCAGACGGAAACAGCATACAGTGGTTAAAGTTCCAACTGATAGTGAATTATCCAAAAAATCACAATTTTCAGATTTGAAACGTGAGTTGACGTCTTTAACAGAAGATGAATGGCTACTGCTACCGGAGGCAGGTGATATGACGAGGAAGAATAAGCGACTGCGTATTCTTGAGCAACAGCTGCAGCGACTCTATACTGCCCCAGATCTGATTCTTGCAAAAGGAGCGGGGATGGAATTGACCAACACCATGTCAAAAACAGAAAGGGAGGACTTTTTAACTGCGCAATTGGACAGCATTGCTGCAAACAAGACTCTGAAAGATTCAGAGGAGTTAGAAAATACGATTTTGCAGTCGGATGGTGCTGATAAAGATGCAAAATTTGCTGACTTGAAAAAGGGCCGTTTGATCCTTGCATCCTTGCGTAAAACAGAACCGTACCGACCAAGTTCGTGGATACAATCGGCAAGGTTAGAAGAGCAAGCAAACAATTTCAACAAGGCAAGAGAATTGATCCTGCAAGCATGTAAGACTATACCTGGATCTGACGAAGTTTGGCTCGAAAATATTAGACTCAACTTGAACGACAATGCATATGCAAAAGCTATTGCGAAAGAGGGCTTGAAATTTTGCAAGAGCTCCGTGAACTTGTGGATGAAGGCAATTGAGTTGGAAGTTGAAACCAAGTCCAAGAAGAAAACGATCATGAGAGCTTTAGAAGATTTTCCAAGAGAGGAACAATTGTGGAAGCTTTTAATTGATCAGGAGGATGACCAAGGCGTGGTGCTGAAATTGCTAATAAAAGCCATTGATCTTTGTCCCACGGCATGGGAGTTTTGGGTCGCATTGGTCAACATATCCACATACGACGATGCAAAATCGTATTTGAATAAAGCACGAAAGATTCTTCACGGTGATGTCAAAGTCTGGATCGCTGCTTGTAAATTGGAGGAGCGCGAGAATCCGTATATCACGGGAACTAAGATACAAAAGTTGACGGATCGGGCTGTCAAGGAAAACCCCAATGTTGCAAGGTCGGAGTGGTATCACATAGCCTCAAAAGCGATTGAGGAAGGATTTACAAAGACAGGCACAGAGGTACTTTCAAGTTTCTTGAAATCGCTGAGTTTTGCACCTGAGGAATTGATTACCGAAGCAGAAGAACAGGGTGAACATGGCCATTTTGAGTTTATGGAAACGATATTAAACTATTTGGCGCAGTCAGGATCGACTGATATTAATTTATGGCAAAGACTCATTACTGTCGTTCGAAAGTATCTTGACACCGAGACCTTATTTAGATTTTACTCAACTGCGATTGATTTGGTTCCAGATCCGATACTGGTGTCCTTGATGTATGCAAAAGACGCATGGAAGGTTGCTGGCTATGCTAATAAAGCCCGAGAAATATTGCAGCAAGCTGACAACAAATATGATGACGATCTGATTAAGCTTGCAAGAGTTGAACTCGAGTCCAACACAGGGAATATCGACAAAGCCGAGTTAATCGCTAAAGAAATCATTCAACAGGAACCAAAGAGAAGTGACAAGTTCTGGTACAGATATATACACATTTTGCGATGTAAACGGGACTCACCAAAAAATGTTTTGAAGGTTTCACAACGAGCTTTAGATCTATTTCCAGACTCTTGGAAACTTCATTTGCAAAATATCCAAATACTTATGGAGGACATGGGGAATCTCGTATCTGCGAGGGAGGCTGCCGCGTTATCAGTCCAGGTATGTCCTCAGTCACCAATATTGTGGATAAAGTATTCATTGGTAGAGGAAAAATTAGGTGTTCTTATCAGAGCCAGGTCTATACTAGACAAAGCATCATTGACAATTCCAAACTCGGTCGAAATTGCTGTGGCCCATGTTGACCTCGAAAAGCGTCAGGGAAACATAAAAGCAGCAACAAGTATTGCCGCCAAGAATTTGAAACAGTTCCCATCTAATGCTCACGTGTGGTATCAACATCTTTTGCTTATACCGAAAATGTCACTTCGTAAACCGGAATTTATCAATGCTTTGCAAAAGACGAATAATTCTCCTGAAATCTTACTTTATTTAGGGGTTTTGTTTTGGAAAGATGGAAAGTTCCTAAAAGCGAAGTCGTGGTTCGATAGAAGTTTGAATGCAGATCCTACAAATGGAGATGCTTGGGGTTGGCTATACACGTACTATAAGAGAAATGGTAATGACGAGAGCATCTCTTTCTTCTTGAACGATATTGGGGAAAAATTCGATGAGGTTAAAAGGGGAGCAGTGTTTAAAGAGATTCAGAAGGATCCAAAAAATTACGGAATCACACACAAGGAGCTTTTGGAGCTCGTATCCTCAAAATTATCACAAATGTAATTTGCTTTTACTATGTAGGTTTTGCAGCTTCATATAACTTAAGATTCAACGCGCTCAACATGCAAGGGAATTGGTTTTTGGATACCCACTCGTTCGCTAACGCTTCACAAAGTGACTTGAATTCATAATCCCCATACGCCTTAAGACTCTTGTTGTCGATGTCGAGAATCAAATACGAGTTATTCTCTCGTGGAATTAAGTTGGAGGACAACTTTAATCTCGATGATAGTTCATCTGGACGAATGGTACTGGGCAAAAACTCAATTGAATAACCAAAATATCGAGATATAGTAATTAGAATGTCTCTAGATTTTTGTGTGTAAACATCTCTTAACCTGGATATTCTTTTCGTTAATGCATCCACTTGTGACTGTAGCGCTGCCTTATCGTCCTCCTGTCTTGCAAAAAGAGCTTTAGGAACGAGGTCAGTGCTTGGACGATGGCTAACGTACTTTCCAATCAAAGCATCATTTTCGGCTCGAAGAGCATCGAGAGTTGCTCGCTTCACAAACTGGTCCTTAGATAATAAATTATTCTTCAATTCAAGAACTTTGACCGACTCTTGCTTTTCATGAATGATTTCCAATGACGCTAGCTTTTGTTTTAATTCGGAGTTCAAAAGCTCCAAGTTTTTGATAGTAGACAACAACTGCACGTTTTGCTTTTCTAAATCTTCTGCAGTATGGCGAAAGCTTTTGCCCTCAGTACGTTGTCTTTTCTCGCCAATCTGCAAGGCGCTGGTGCCCGAATTTCGAGTTTGCTCGTCTAGTTTCCGTTTGTATTGATCAACCAAGTTCTCCAAGTTCGTAATATATTGTTGCATAGTTTTATCTTGATGCTTAGACTCATCTCTGGAATTCAAAATTTCTTCCAAATCCTTCAACAGTTTTCTCAAATGTGCAACTTCAGCTGTAAGCAAGGTTTTCTCTCTTTCTAATTCTATTATTCGATTGGACGAAATCTCATTTTTTGCTTGACCTTTTTGTATTATTGGTAAATACTCTTCTTCTATCAGTCTCGATACGTCCTCTAGTTCTTGTTTCAATTCGTTTGACTCAATCGTTTTGAAATTGTATTTTTCCTTTAGTGCTAAATTTTGTGCCTGAAGCTGTCTAAATTTGTTTATGAAATTTTGCACCTTCAAGAACTTTGTAACGTCGAGATCTTCCGGGTCATACCCACCATCATCATCATCATCATCATCAACAATAGTCCTTTCCAAGGTTCGGAAGTAATCGTTGTATTTTGTTTCTAGCTCTAGCTTTTCCACTTCCAATTTTTGATACTTACACTTGAGCTCCTCAAGTTGGTCCTGAACCTTAACCAAACTCATGTTTTTCTGTTTCAACAATTCTATAGATGTCTGTTTTTGTAAAAGCTGATCAATTCGAAGTTGTAGTTGGTTGTTTGTTTTCTGTAAGCTTGCATTTTTGCTCATTAAGATCTGATTATTCTTAAACACTGACTCGTCATTCTTGAAAAGCTGGCTGTATTGCTCTTGCTCGGAGACAAGTCGTTCGTTTGATTCCTGCAATGTCTGTATGGTTTGATCACGATTCTTCAATTCGTTGCTCAACTCGTCATTGATTTTTATTTGAGAATTCCAATCGGCAGTCACTTGCTTGTGTTTTCTGATCAACCTGTCATTTTTATCAACTAGGCTGCGGTAATCAGACTCCAATTTGCTATTCCTAGATCTCAATTGCTTGTATTTTTCATTCAACTCATTCAATTGAGCTTGCGAGGTATCATTCGAGTTGTCAATTTTGGAGCTCAACTGTTCATTTTCTTTATATACAAATTCCATGTTTAGCTTGAGCTCTTCTAATTCCTTGTTTTTTTGTTTGATGGTTTCCTCGTACTTTGATGCAATCGTGGCTTTCTCTTTAGCCCATAATTCTTTCTCAGTCTTGAATGATTTTATCTCGAATTCGAGTTTGGATAGGTAAAGCTTAGAGTCAAGCTTTGAAGTTTCTGCAGCATAGTTTTTGAGAAAGCTATTCAGAGCAGATGGTGACTCAACGAATGGCGACGATGTGGGGTCTGTCATTAGTGGTGGTGGTAGTGGTGGTGGTAGTGGTGGTGGTAGTGGTGGTGGTAGTGTGTGCCTTCCCTTCTGTAACTATGTTTCTGCGTCTCTGTGTGTGTATATTTTTCAATGTCTCGTCTGTAAATTTTTGTATGGTCATTTACTTTTGTCGCAAATTCAAATCACACGACATTACCTATTCCTAGACATGTGACAAGTTCGTGGCGACTTGGTTGATCCTATTGGAAAAACCCACACATTTTGTTTGCATAGATCTACGCCCAACAGGGAACCAACCTAACATGTCCAAAATGTACGTACGATGGTATCCTAATGTAGCAAATCTCCATATACTAACATCCCTTCAGTCCAAGAAATTTCAAATTATTAGAAGAATTAGAGAAAGGTGAGAAAGGTCTAGGCGCAGAGTCCATTTCGTACGGGTTGACCAATCAAGATGATATAACAATGACTTACTGGAATGGAACCATCATTGGCCCACCACACTCGAACCATGAGAACAGAATATACTCGTTAAAGATCATATGCAATGAAAACTACCCCGATAAACCTCCGAAGGTTCAATTCATCAGTAAAATCAATTTGCCCTGTGTGGACTCGAATGGAAATGTTGTTGTTTCTGAGTTCGATACCTTGAAAAACTGGAAGAGATCGTACACTATGGAGACGGTGTTGTTGGAGTTGAGAAAAAGCATGGCATCGCCAAATAACAAGAAGTTGCCACAACCAGAAGAAGGATCCACGTATTGAGGGACTGATGCGGAACGGAGTCAGCAATGCTTAGCTACAGGTTCTGATTTGAAACGTGTTGCAGCAGTATATATATATATATATATATATATATAAGTTGTATATTTAAATCTAGAGTACAAAGGAGACTTGTTCCAACTGTAATTACCAGTCATGGTTAGAGCTGTCCTAGCCTGATCTCACCATATCCTGTCTCTTTCCTTCTCAGGTGCTGAGCTCTGCCTCCTTTTCCATCAAATCCCTAAGGTCCTTTTCGGCGGATAGGAAATCTTGAACATACTTCGCATATTTTGAATCCTCATCCAACAAATCTTGATTAGTCGACTCTTGCGTCACTTCGATATTTATCCACTTCTCCGCTCGAATCTTCTTACCATTCTTTTGTTCCAAAGTTGGTATTAGACATCTCTGGAAAAGTCTTTTGAAGGGCAAGCATATGAATTGAGGCAGGGTTGTATCTGTACCTGCTTTGAAAGTACATTCATGCTGCGTTAGTGACTTAAGATGGCATTGATACTTTTGTGGGTTCTCGAGCTGATCTTTGTATTGTAGCCGAGTCTCTTCAGCTGAGTATACGGGGACAGGTGGCGCCATGTGGATTTTAACTATACGGCGGCAGAGTTTGTAAAAAAGAGTCTATATGAAGTTTATCTATCGTGTGCTACCATACGCTTTTCAACTACGGAAAACAATCCTAGAAAGTTACCACATTTTGTATTTTAATAAATAATGTTTAGCAACATACTAACACCTAACATCTATACCTTCTCTCCTCTCTGCCTGTCGTAATTCAAACATCACTTGTGAAGCAACAAACAACGAAATTGATGACGCAATGAAGAATGACACACCCAGAACGGATTTGAAAATCTCTTGAATCAACTGCAATGTTCCATCCTTACCAAGACAAAAGCCCACAAGATTTGCAATCATCATCATCCATATGTTGACCACAGCTCCCAACCCACATAAATACCTGTACCACCACTCTTGATCGTACTTTCTAAAGACCATGCTGGCAGAAAGTTCAGGAATCAAAAACAAAACAATCAACCAGCCCCACATAAGTAATCTCAACTCAATATCATGCCAGATTGCCACAAAACTGAAAACCAATAAGCTGTTCAATATACGGTAACTTCCTCCTCCTCCCATGGGGACATAAATATACCTGATGACCCATCTGTTGAATGATCGATGCCATGCTCTCCAAAAAGCAAGAGCTGAAAAATTATTGTCCATACAACGAATCATGTTTTCTGGAGGGTCGATTCCATCCAATAAACTCCAGAGTCGAAACAACCTCCACGGTATCAAAAGCTTCAACCAGATTATGTTTAAATTGAAGAGCCCCAACATCGATATTTGAAATGGAGTGTCACCATCCCAGGCTTTTGTTTTGGATACGGCAACCACATACATGAAGTGTAAGATAAATTCCATAACCAATAAACAAAAGACAAACCGGAGAAAGTAGATGAAGATTCTTTTTTTATCCTTGACCGAGACCGCTTGTTGATAGTTCGATTGGTATACGTAGTCATTGAATGTTAATACAGGTCCTGCTATGAACAAGGGAGTGTACAACACGTAGGCGATGTAGTTAAATACATTGTAGTCTTCCAACGGTAATGGAGCCGTTAGTCTTTCCCGATCGTTGAGGTCAATCAATGACCCACCTTTTGCGCTTGGTATGCTCAATGTTTGTTCTCGTTCAATATAGTCAAGATTGTAGGATATCATTCGAAGTAAGGTGAAGTTGTAAAAGACATCCCATCTTTCGATGATACCTTTGAAACCCAGATCCAAAAACAGAATGCCCGACTTTTGCATTCCATACCAGTCATTCAAAAACAAAGTGGAGACCCCATATATCCATGTTGTCCAAATGGCTACTTTGCGTTGTTTAATATATTTCCCAATTGCGTAGTTTATTGCCAAATGAGCGGAGAGCTTAATTACATTCATCCCATGAGCTCCAATCAAAAAAATGACGCCAAAAACCAAATCAAAATGCGTTCTTTTCCGTATTGACAATACCGGTGTCAACACCCTCCTCAATGGCAAGTGGATCACACCGAGTAAACATAGGAGGAACAAATTATCCCTAAAGAATCTGTACTGTTGGTCCGAATTGTCAACTTTCCTTCCGAAGATCCAGCCTTTACTCAACAACCGTTCAAATCGAGGATAGTTTGGATTGGTTTCGTTTGAAGCTTCCCTAGCTGCCTTGAACATCAATGGCACAACAATGATGAAGACGATGTAGTAAAACTTGAATTCTATGGTGCCCCATTTGGAAGGGGTGGCTTTTTTCTTAGTTGCTTGTTGTCTCTTATTCTGGGCCGTTGTAGGGTCTAATCTTGTGTCTAGAGCACCCAAGGAGAAGAACTCCTTCAAATTGCTTGTAATAGACATGTCAATTGTCTCTGATGTGCAAGGAGCTTTGAGCTAACGAGGGGAAATCTATTGGTAATGGTCCTTTTTGTTTTTTTGTTTTTTTTTTTTCTTAAAGCGTGGGAAATCGCCATAAACCACACAGATAAGCCACGAAGATCTTTGTTGTACTGACAAATGAGTTCCCCTGAAGAACGCCACGAGCCAACAAGAAGGCCGAACCCAAAAGGTTGGGTTCCGCCAAGGGCCCCCTACAATCCCTATGATCCCACCGATATTCGTCCACCTGAGGGTTACCCTTCAGAATTTCAAATACCTGGCCAACAACCACAAGGATTCTCATCTATTCCCAAACAACCTACGCAATATCAAAAGGTGAACGAAACGATGGAGAGACTAAACTATACTGCGAGACCAATGTCTGATTTGTATCCAAATCAATACAAAGTTTTGCGTCGTGTTGACACAAACAAGAAGCTACATTTGGGCTCTCGATGGTTTGGAACATTGGTAGGAGGGTCAGTGATTTTCTACTTTACGTTTTTCTACAGATGGAATGAAGGTAGAGATAATGTGTTTAGCGATTTTTATCGAAGTCAGTTGTGGTTGAAGGAGAGAATATTTGGCGGTTTGAGTGATCAAGAGTATGATGACTTGCATTTCCCAAAGCTGGGATATACTGTGTTGCATAGTGTAAAGGATGCTCAGTATATACCAGATGATTTGAGAAAGACACAAGAAGGAGAGTTTGTTCTTAATAGACCTAGTGAGAGGCATTTACTTGAAGCAGAAAGAATACAACAGGAACAAGAGGAGAGAATGTTGGCAGGGTTGGATATAAAGAAACTCGACAACAAATCCAATAAGTCCGGGAAATGGTTTGGAATCTTTTGAGTAATTGTAAAACACATTTGGCTGTAGCTACTAGAGGTGTATCTTGTATAAAGTAAAACTTCTGTGAATGATTGTCCTGACTTCTCTTTTGGGTAACTGTTTTATTCGTTGCGTGTTTCATCGCAATCAAGAAAAAAAAAAAAAAACAACAAAATACGATGTGGACCATAGTAGTTACAACAACAACAACAACGAGAAGGTGCAAATATAAATACAAATACCTTCCACGCCACGCCACGCCACGCCACGCCACCATTGACACTAGCTAGCCAAAAGTGGAAAAGACAATTCTTGGTACCTTTGCAAAATGCCAGCAAATACCAGAATATCAACATTGTCAACCATATTCAACATCTTTGTCCTACTTCTGAAAATCACAATCCTATTCCTCAAGTCTTTAGTAGGACTCAGTACATATGATCGTCGCGAGAAGGCCCCTGTTTGCAAGGACAAGACCGAGCTTTATGAGCAGGTAATCGCGGCAAGAGACTTTAGTGAAATTGTATCAGCATCGGGCTACAGAGCTAGAGAGCATGTGGTGACGACAAGAGACGGTTACTTGCTTGTTGTTCACAAGTTGGAAAAGAAAAATTGCTTTACATTAACAACGAGACCAAAAGCAGTAGTATATCTACATCATGGCCTTTTAACCAATTCGGAGCTCTGGGTACTTGGGTCAACAAAACAGAAAACACTACCGTACTTACTTGTTGATGCAGGGTACGATGTGTATCTAGGGAACAACAGAGGCAACAAATATTCGAGGAAGCACTTGAATCTATCAGCTTCTGACCCACTGTTCTGGGATTTTTCGTTGGATGAGTTTTCGTACTTTGACATCCCAGATACAATTGAGTATATTCGAAAGTTGTATGAGTACAAGGAACGTGCAGGGATAACTGGACCGAGTTCTAACAACGCGGTGTCTGGTGACGGGTCACTCAAGCCACCTTCCTTTCTGAGCTCGTCTACCACATTGTCGAGCTACGAAACCCAAGACCCCATTGACATAGTTTACGTTGGGTTCTCACAAGGCTGCTCCCAGCTTATAGCAAGTTTAAGTCTTTATCCAGAGCTCAACTCTAAAATCAAGTTATTCATTGGCTTGTCCCCTGCAATCATTCCACTGAACTTGAACCATCCCGTTTTTAAACTAATAGTCAATCAGACAGCGGCAGATAACAGGTTCTTGTACAGCATATTTGGTCGTCGTGCCATAATGCCTAGTGTATCATTTTGGTCTACGATATTTGGTGCGAAATTGTACGAAAGAGTTGTGGACAAGTCGCTTTCCTTGTTGTTTGGATGGACTGGGGAAAACATCAGCCAAGATCAGAAGCGGATGGGATATCCCCACATGTTTTCCAACTCTCTGGTCAAGTCCTTAGTCCACTGGTTTCAAATAATAAAAGCCGAAAGATTTCAGATGTTTGATGAGACTTGCTCGTGTGGACTAACTAAATTGAGTTCGTTGTCGGGTAAATCGAAGGAAAAGGGAAACAGAGTGACTCCATTTCCTATAGCCGACCACTTGAATGTTCCCATGTACATGTTTTACGGTGACGCGGATATATTGGTTGATATCGAAAAGACCAGGACTTTAATTGTTGATGGTAATCCCTTAATGCGAGATAAATTGAAGGTTGAGTTGTGTAGAAGCTATGAGCACATGGACACGTTATGGGGGAGTTGTGTTTACGAAGATGTTTTCGAAAAGATTTTAAAGGAGTTGGATAACTTCGATGGAGTGTCTAGTTCTTAACTTGTGTTATTATAGAGTGTATAGTAGAGAATAATAAGAGGAACTGCGTTGTATGCAACGTCAGCAAACTTGAATACCAGTGAACAGTGTAAAAGTTCATAATTGGGGCTTTTCCTTATAAGAGAATTCAGCAAGTGCTGGTACTCTAAAATCTGTTTCCCAATTTTTTGCACCCAGGTTACTCAAAGTTAACATTCCAATAATCCCATATCAAAAACTGATTATTAAAGAAAACACTTGAAAACACTTGTTCATCTAGACAACAGGCTATAGCCAAGGATGACCAAACCTACTTATCAGATACACGAGTTGATGAACTTGCGTCATGGCTACTACTATGATATTCAACTTCCAGATTTGCTCCTTCCTCGTCAGAAGAAACAAAACACACAACAACAGAATCCCCACATGGTGACCTTGGATTATAAATCAGGCAAACTATTCCCGGTTTCATCTTTCGTGCTATTGCAGACAGATACAATGCATTCGAATATGCAAACAGCTTCGAAAATATGCCCGCCTACATGGTCACCACCTTTGTCGTCCCCGCCTAGACCCTTATCGCCAACATTTCAGCAAATGGACTACAGGTTCCAGGGGTTAATGGTCCCCATTCTCAACATTGACCAGGAGCTTGCAGTTCAAATCAAGTCCTCACCATGGGAGAGTCACCGTCAAGTTCAAAGGTCGCCTAGGTGGTACAACAGCCCCATCAGTCCCGCAGACCCGCCACCACAGAATAAGCCAAAGGATGTGGTTTTGGAAAAATCCGCTAACGTGATCTCAAGCGAGGAGGACACTACATCCAGTGATGAAGACATTGTTATCCAAATACATTCATCCAGCCCTCAAAGAGAGCTTAATTAGCCTTTGGTAGCAGACATTGGAAGAGAAAAGAAAAAAAGAAAAACGTACACAGCTGGTATTCAATTCACATTTAAAAAAAAAAAACAACATGTCATTAGGAGTATAGGAAAGAGAATGAATAATGAGCAGATTTTCGAAGATGAAGATGATTGGCTTTACTTGAGACTTGAAATGTGTGTATAAAGAACTGGTGCAATTAATGCGTACTCTTACTAACTCTTACTAACCCTATTTCCAGCTTTCCTGATCCAAAGATACAACACGATGAAGCCAAACTCAAACAGTATGAGAAGGTAGACATTGATTTGATAACGTGGAAAACACTAATAATGAGCAGCTTGAATAAGGTGTATGGATTGATTGGAGAGTCATCGCCGTTTGACATTCCAGTCAAGTTGTCTACGAAATCCACTATCCTCAAAATACAGATCCAAGACGAGGAAAAGTTTAGCAACAGTTTTTTGAGTTACGCTTTTGATTTGAGCAAGTACACAGATGTGGATGTTGACTGTTGCATTAAAATTGCGAAGAAGGCTCGTCACGTTGCATTGGTGATAGAAGAGAAGTAGTGTCGAAAAAGACGTAATTTTATAGCATAGAATTGAGTATGATCTTTCAATGACTGGTGAGTTCGTTACCCTATTCCTTCCCTCACACCACTTACTTCGTAGCCTCGTCAGTCTGCAAACATTCTACGAAAAAAGGTCCGTGAACACAGCCTTGCAATGGACAATCATTGTTAACCGCTGGCAAAACGGAAATGCGAAAAAAAATAAATAATAAAAAAAAAAAAAAAACTAGAAAACAAAAGTTGACAAGGCTTTCTCCAGCTACTTCAAAAAGAGCCGTTCATACGACATCAACTTCAGATGAGCAAAACATTGAAGCCGAATTGATTATTAAGAGAGAAAAGAACCAAATCCAAGTAAATCATGAAGTACACAACCATTCTACTACTATTAAGTGCATGGGTTTCTATAGTATGTGCTTTTACGCCCGAAATATCGGTCACCGAATCTGACTCTATTTCCAAGTTGATACGATATTTTGACGATTCATCAAACATTTTGATCATGAGGGATAACAAGGCTTTCATTTCATTTGACGATGGGAAACTGTTTGAACAGGTGAAGGGAATTGAGGATAAGGTCGTCAGTATCCAATTTGATCCATTTGTCAAAGATCGAGCATTCATTTTAACAATGACCAAAACCCACTTTGTAACAAATGACCAAGGTAAGTCTTGGTCAAAGTTTACTTCTGATGTTTACGATTTCGATGGGAATGGGTTGGCTTCAGTACCGAAATTGGAATTTAATGCAGCCGACCCAAATTTGTTGCTCATGTCGAATTACCAGTGCCCTGATGAAAACTATAATCACAAATGTGAGCATGTATTCCACTACACTAAAGATGGTTTCAAGTCAGCGTCTAAAAAGTTGCCAATCAATGCTCATGTCTGTAGGTTTGCAAGGGCCACCAAGGAGTCTGGAATTGCAAATTCGCAAACTATCTATTGTTCCGAAAATGAACTCAATTCACACAAGCACATTGTTAAATCGCGTCTTTACAAGTCTGATGATTTTTTCAAGAATAGAAAAGAGTTTGATTTGACTGAAACTGGTAATGGTGCGATAATTGACATTAAAGTGGAGGAGAATTTCATGACTGTTGTGATGAGAAACGACAAATTTAATGAGAAATCCAGGGTGGACATGTATGTGTCCAAGGACGGGAAAGATTTTCTTAAAGCTGACTTGCAGGTGGATGTCAAGTATGGGGTGATGTCGTTCCATGCTTCATCGCCATCAGCGCTATTTCTTCTGACTATGTCATATGGAAGGGGCTCCTCTCGGGCTTCCAAATTGTTTAGGTCGGATTCATTGGGATTGCATTTCACTGAAGTTCTCGACAATATTGCTAGCGATGTTGTATTGAAAGTGGAAAACATTGACGGCGCTTGGCTTGCTGATGTTCAGGTTGAAAGTGAAGAAGATGCTCCAAAGTCGCTATTGGATATCATATTTGGAGGCGGGAAATCAAAGGACGTGATAACAAAGTATTCATTCAACGACGGTGATGATTGGATTCCTCTAAAACTGAATAGCCCTAATTGTAAAATTGAGGATGGGTGTTCTGTGCACTTGTGGTCATTTAGCGAGCTAGGTGGTGAAGGAAAATTTGTGACAGGACCAACTCCAGGAATCTTGATGGGAGTGGGAACAGAAGGAAAGCACCTTACCCACGATATTAGTGAAATGAAAACATTTGTGTCTCGTGATGGGGGATATTCGTGGGACTTGGTGTTGGAGGAAGCTTGTGTATTTTCTTTTGGTGACCAAGGGAATGTCATGTTAGCAATGCCTTATGCTGGAGTGAAAAGGACTGATCCGGGAAAATTTTTTTACTATTCATTGAATCAAGGCAAGGACTGGGAAAAAGTGGAAATCAAAGATGCAGTTTATATTTTGGATTTTATCACTTCTGTCGATGGCTCTTCAAGAAAGTTCTTGATCCACGGAATCAAACCAGATTTTAATACGGGTGATGATAAGGAGTTGTTGTACCATATTGATTTCTCGAAAGCTTATGGTGGCAAAACATGTAAAGACAGTGATTTTGAAGACATTTACGCGAGACAAGTTCCTGATAATATACAACTTTGTGCCTATGGTCACAAGGAGAAATTCCACAGAAGAAAACAAGACGCTGAATGTTTTGTTGACAAATTATTTGAAGATGTTCGTGTATATGATGAACCATGCCAATGTGTTGAAAACGATTTTGAGTGTGCCTTGGGATTCAAACCAAGTGAAAAAGGTGGCAATCAGTGTGTTCCTGATCCAAAAATGATTGCAAAGTTGTGTGAAGGGAAAGATGTTCTCGAAATCTACGACAAGTCTAAGATCAATGGCAACTTGTGTGAATTGAGAAGCAAGAAATTGGAGGATTTCGCCACCAAGGAAAAGATCAAGTGTGCTGACTACACAAAGCCTAAAGATGATCCAAGTGGTGATACTCAAGAAATCAAGATCACAACTAGTGACTTTGAAGGGAAATTGGCACAGTATGCTTATCTCGGAAACAATGACAAAACCCTCGCCGACAATGTCGTCATGAAGACCAATGAGGATAGCATATTTGTGTCCACTAACGGGGGAGTCAGTTTTGTCAAGGCTCCGATTCACGATAAGATTCTTGGGTTTTATACGGGATTGTTACCAGGCCAAATTGTCCTCGTGTCCGATACTGATGTTCAGTATTATTCGGAGGATGGAGCTGAAACTTTCCACAGAATTACAACTCCCAATAAATTTGTCCCTGTTGTACGAAAAGCAGTGGCTTTCCACAAGACTGATGCTTCAAAGTTTTTGTGGCTTGGTGGTGACTGTGATGGGGGTGATTACAATTGTAAAGCTTCTGCATACGTCACTACCAACTATGGACAATCGTTCAATAAGATATTGGATAATGTTGTTGCTTGTGATTACGTTGGTCCCATTTTCAGAAAACCAGTTGACAATTTGATATTCTGTACCAAGATTGAAAGTGACGGGAAAAAGAGCTTGTATTCGATTGATGGACTGAAGAGTGCTAACAAGATTTACGATGATATTGTGGGCTATGCTGTTTCAGACACATATGTGGTGGCTGCTGTTGTTAAAGATGGTTCACTTGAAGCTAAGGTCACTGTGGACGGCAAAATCTTTGCTGATGCTGACTTTCCCAAGGATCTCAAGGTAGAACCTCATCAAGCTTATACTGTTTTGGATTCCAGTACAGGTTCTATCTTTATGCATGTTACCACTAGTGCTCAGAATGGATTCGAGTATGGATCGTTATTGAAGTCCAATTCCAACGGTACTTATTTTGTTTTGAGTTTGGACCATGTCAATAGGAACGAGGAAGGATATGTCGACTTTGATCGAATCGATGGATTGGAGGGTACAATATTGGCCAATATTGTAGCTAATTACAAAGACGGCAAAGGACAAAAGAAATTACAAACACTCATTTCCAGAAACGATGGAAGTGAATGGGACTACTTGATTCCCCCAGCTGTTGATTCAAAGGGTGCCAAGTATGGGTGCAACGGGGCCCCACTCGAGAAATGTGCATTGCACCTACATGGATTCACTGAACGCGCAGATTACAGAGATACATATTCTTCTGGTTCCGCAGTTGGATTCTTGATTGGCGTTGGTAATGTTGGCGAGTACTTGGATGACATTGCTTCTGCATCGACATTTTTAAGTACTGATGGAGGCGCCACTTGGAAAGAGGTACAGCTGGGTGTATATCAATGGGAATATGGAGACCAAGGTACAATCTTGATGTTGGTTGATGCTGTTGGTGAAACTGACAAATTTTTGTATTCATTAGATGATGGCAAATCTTGGAATGAGTACAAATTTACCGATAAACCAGTCAAGATACTAGACCTAGCAACCGTGCCCACTGATACTGCAAGAAAGTTTATAATTTTCGCCCATCATCCAAAGGACACAAGAGATACATTATCCTACTCCATCGATTTCACAAACATCTATAAACGGCAATGTCAATTGGACCTCGACAATCCCGATTCTGACGATTATGAATACTGGTCACCATCTCACCCCAACACGCCCGACAATTGTCTTTTCGGACACAAGTCGCAATACTTGCGTCGTGCAATGGGCCATTACGATTGTTTTATTGGTGGCGCTCCGTTATCCGAGGGTCATAAAGTTACTCAAAATTGTGCCTGTACTCGACGCGATTACGAATGCGATTATAACTACTACCGTGATTCCAAGGACAATACATGTAAGTTGGTTGCAGGAATGTCGGCCAGCGATCGCAAGAAGGATATGTGTAGCAAACCGGGAGCTTTCCAGTACTTTGACACTACTGGGTACAGGAAAATCCCACTTTCCACATGTGTGGGCGGCAAGCAGTACGATACATTTAGTCCTCATGCGTGCCCTGGCAAAGAGCAGGAGTTTAATGAGTATTATGGACGCGAAATTAAAGGTGGTAAATTGTTTTTCATTAGTTTTATCCCATTGATTACATTTCTTGGTACGACTTGGTTTGTGTATGATCGCGGGGTTCGTCGTAATGGTGGGTTTGAGAGATTAGGACAGATCAGGTTGAACGATCAGGACTTTGAGGAAGGGTTCAATCCAATTGAGGATAATCAAGTTGATGTTGTCGTTAACAGGATAGTTAAAGGTGGTGTATATACCGCCGCGGTGGTTTTTGCCACTTTTAAAACAATACGCAAGATTGATCGCAAAGTGTTGGAGAAGATTGGCAATATTGTGTTCAGACGGCAGCCAGGTGCGAGAAACTATGTTTCTATTCCTAACGAAGATGAAGATGAGTTGTTTGGTGATTTTGATGATGATGTCGATGAGGAATTGGCGCATGGTGCCAGGTTGAGCCAGGAGCAATTTGAGCGTCGTGATATGTTTAGGGATGATGATGATGATGATGATTTTGAGTCAAATATTGACGTTGGTGGTGGATCCTCAGCCAAAGGTGGAAAAGACACTGATGGCGATGGGAAAACAAAGGCGTCAAGTACTGAAAGACTTTTTGATATTGACGATGAAGAAGAAGGTGAAGAAAGAGCATCGTCTAAAGGTGACGATGTGGAACCTGGGTCAAAGTAGAGCGCTTTACACCATGTACAATAAATTACACATAAACATGCTTTGAGATTTTACAAGCCCTTGTAGCCATAAAATAAAACGCCGCATAAGTATTATTAAAGTAAAATGTAAAATACACATGAATTTGAAAAGAATCACAACAACAGTAAACATCGATTTTTATTTCTCCCTTTGTAAATCAATCTCATGCAACAAGTCCTCGGGATTAACACTATCAATCATATCCTGCTCATGAATCCTTTGTACATATCCCTTTCGGTTCCTCAACAACGCAAGATAAGGGATCAAATACAATAATCCAAACAACGAAGTCGATCCTAAAGCACACGCCAACGAAATACCAACAACTTTTCCCTTGGACAAGTAATGATGCAAGTTTTTCAAATCGTCAGATGATTGAAGACGGTAGTAATCGTCAATCAATATAGTCTTGACATCTCCAATTGTGGGGAACGAATTTGGAGATGTGGTGTAAACGTATGGGATCCATGAAGTACCATTGAACAAGGCCATATTGAGGAGGCCATAGTCTTTGAGTGGGAAAGTTCCGGCAACAAGCAAAATACGATCATTATCAAACAAATCCCCATTGTATGAAGATGATTTCGACAAGGTCAACAATTTCAAGTCGTGGAACACCGCGAAGTTTGAATCAGAGTATTCAATTTGGTCATCAATGCGGGACCATTTGGACCCATCGAATCCAGAAATGAATTCGTCTCCCATTGCAATCATTCTACCGCTCAGTTCCTTATTTGAACGATCATTCAAAATAAAGCGGTTGACAGGCTTGTTCAAAGCATTTAAAGCCGAGTCAGTATCAAAAGATCCGCCCTTGAAATTGTATGTAAGAAATACAACATCTTGATTATCAAGGGTCAAGTTCTTACCGGATATGAGAACTCTACTCGATGTGTAAAACTTCATATCAGTAATGACTCCGCCGATGGTGGAAGTCTGGCCAGTATTGTCATTTTGTGGATCAAGCCACCTCGTATTGGCAATATCGTAAACACACAAGGATTTGCAACTTAGTGACCCGGCAGTATCAAAGTCTCCACCAACGAGCAATTTGTTTCCGTCATCATACAACACTATCGAATTAACACTGATTGGATTGCCATTGCTATTTGAGAGTGCAGCTGGTTGGAATGACGCAAAAGTGTTGTTCTTAAGATCATATATGATGAGTCCGGTGATTTCCTCATCTTCGAGTGATACCGACGAGTTCATACCAATAAACAAGTACTCACTGTTGCCATCTGCATATAATGACTGAATGATGGTATCATTATTCCACAAAATGTCACCCTGTAGCTGTTGAATTGTATTTGACGGGTCTTTGTTACTGATGATTCCAACATTTTCAACATTACTTGAGTTGAATTTACCGCCAATGACACTGACGGAACTGTTGACGTAAAAAGATTTAGAAATGTAGCTATTGACATTTTTCGAGACGTCAATGCCAAATTTGGAAAAATTGGCACTTTGGATGTATGCTTGATCATTGGTGTAATAATCCATAACATTGAAACCGGACCCTCCGAGTACTTGCAACAGTGACGTTAATGATGCCGCTTGTGTTAAATTGAATTGACGATTAGACCACTTGAAATTGGTGTTGTCCCATGTCCTAAAGTATGAGCCTTGTGCTGAAAACACATAGTATTCAACGCCATCAATTGTGAAGCCAGCAAATTGATCAAATTCAACATCTTCGTAATCATTTCCAAAACCAAACCATTCATTGTCGTTTGACATTATCGCGAAATTATTCGCTTGTGAAGCAGTATCGTTTTTGTTGGAAAGATCCTTGACTGTGGTGCCCGTTAAACTAAATCGACCAAGCACTAACAACCCATTGTTGAGAGTAAATGTTCTTGATATGGAGTTGTTGAATGTTGCACCTTCAAATTTTTGTGTGTCCCTCTTCTTCAAAGTTGTGGGCAAGTCTATACTAGATTCATTTGATGTGGTGTTGTAAGACGAGACATTCAAAGTTATCAAATTATTATTCGACAATGTTAGGTTATTGCTGTCTGACTCAAAGTTTCCAACCAAAAATATCGAATCATCGTGGACATTGATTTCATCAACAATAGAGTCATTCGCGAAGCGACTACTCAACAAGTTGATAGACGAATTACCAATGTAGGTGTTGTTTGGACTCAAAATTGTCTTGTTGTCCATCTTGTGATGTACCAAATTTTCATCGAATTCGGAGAAATTACCCAACGAATATTCAAACAATCCATTCAATTCAATTCGAGTCAAGTTGGACCTCAATGAGCTTCTTGTGTGATTAGTATTGTTTCGATCGTAATACAGGTCCAATGACACAATATTCGCCACTACTTTGTCAACTACCATGAATGGATTTGCCGCACCAGGGGTAATAGTATCATAAAACAGAACCTCAATCCTGTTAGCGCCGTCATCAGATCCATTCAAATGGCCATGATACAAGTAATCAAACTTGACATTTTCGTTATTTTGGTGAATCAAGTTGGATGATAGTATGCCATTGTCATCACCAAATACCGTTACATTAACAATGACTCTTTGTGAGCATGAATTGTCAATTGCGCAACCTGGGGTGGTCATTATGATGGAGTACTCCCCCGAATAAGAAACATTTGGGTACAATGCAATCTTTGCTGAGGCGTCGTAACTCACCAAATAGTCGGTGTTTGTAACCGCAGCTGAAACATTTCTCACTGATTGAAAATTACCCGAAACAATCTCGGCATAATTATTGTTACTTTTTCCAAAATCACTGCCGCAATTTGGTTCATTCAATGTATTATTTCCAAACACTTGTATGGAATTTTGATACAACTCAAAACCAGAAAATGCCCCTTGTTCGCCAAACCAGTCGATAATAGTCAAGCCAATAGAGTCAAAACTAATGGAATCAACAAAGGCAAATTCCTGGAAATTGGCTCCGTACCCCAAATTCTTAGTTTTAGTGCTAGGATCGTAGTATCTAAAGTATGTTCCATCCTCTTCGTCAACGAAAACATCATCTCGATTTAGCTCAGTAGCATTATCGATGTTGTTTTCCACGTGATCGTTCAACTGGTCAAAGGCCACCAATGGACACCAAGCGTCACAATTTTGCAACTCGTTGGTTGCGGGGTCGATATATGTCAAATTCATGATACCGTTATTGGGGTAGGAGTAAATTCTAAACAACTTGATTCCGTTGTTGCTTTCGGGTATGTAGATACGAGCCTTGGTTGGAGTTACTCCTTTCATTTCGTCAGGAAGTTCAACTTTCCACTCTGCTCCGGAACTTGGAGCTGCTTCCCATATATGGTCTTCTGATGGACATATGACAAGTGAATTTTGACTGTTGTCCTTTGCATTCACAGCGGTAAACGATCCATGCCTGAGGGATATTTGTTGTTCAGCGTTTACAATAGTGGAGTTTGTTTCATTATGATGATGTGTTGAATTCGTGGTTAGATTGTGTATTAGTAAATCCGACAAGCCCAAAGTGTTGAAAGAACCACCAAACAAAATTGACCCCAAAGTCTTGTCATCCTTGTCCGCTAGCTTAGCAATTGAATTGATGGATGCATTGGTACCAAACCCTTGGAATAGTGTGGACGAAAGCTTGTTTGATGTTGTGTTGTAAATTGCTGCTCCAACGGTATTGTTGTAGGTAAAGTTACCCCCAAGATAAACCAAGTCGTTGTCAATAAAGATTGTGTTGACATGTCCATCGACCTTGTCGTCGTCTGTTATTATATCAGTGGTTGAATTTGAAGTGATGTTGTAAATTAATGGACTTTTCACCAGTTTACCATTAAATGTAGTGAAGTCACCATTTAGAATAACAGTGTTGTCGGATAGTTTGTATAGTTGATTAATTGGACCATCGAGGTCAGCATATTTTAAATTGTAATTACTTGTTGGGTCTTGCACGTAGAGACTGTTTGTGTTTGTGTTTGTATTTGAGTTTGAGTTTGTATTTGTTGATGATGATGAATTGTCTCGTTTGCCAAGTGCATTGTTTGGTGAGTTTGAAGGTAAGCTGAGTTGATCTGATGCACCTCTGTGGTTATAGAAGCTCACAGCTGAAAATGATCCAAAGAAGCCTATTCGATCTCCAATTGATCCATAATCAAGCTGTGGTTGGGTGACATTCTGGAATACAGAGCTGGAATCAGCTAGAATTGTCAGACACTTTAGTAGAAGTAGTAGTAGGATCTGTAGTAGTATATCCTTATACCAACCCATATCAAGTCCTTGTGTATCTGTATCTCAGGTTGTAGATGTTGTTTTGACAATCTGGTGATTTTGGCGACGAACTTGAAAAACAAAGATTTGATTTGGTCCTTTCGAGCAAAAAAAAAAAATAAAAAACAGAAAAGAAAAAAGAATGGAAAAGAAAAAAGTAGAAGTGTTGTTAAAACGAGTGGACAAGTAAGCTTTGATTGGTTTTGATGGTGTGATTTAGTGAAAGCTACTCAATGTAGATGTGGGACGAATGGGTTGATGGTGTGGTGTCTATATGACCTGGTGAATGAGGCTGAATGGTTTGGTTGTAAAAAGAGAAAAAGAGAGAGAGAGAAAAAAAAAAAAACACTTTAGACGAAGAAGAAGAAGAAGAAGAAGAAGAAGAAGAAGAAGTATAAAAAGTGTCTGAAGAAAGAGAATCAACAAAAAAAAAAAAAATAAAAAATAAAAATAAATTTGGTGTCTGTTTTCATTTTTTGTTTGTTTGTGTCTGGTTAAACATTGTGCACTCGTAATTTTCGCGTAGGTTTGTGTATGTAAGAGACTGTAATGTCGTTGTGGAAACAGCATTCTCCATTATTTGGCGTAGACATATACAGACTATGAACTCAGTGGGCCTGGTTTCGTATATCAGCCAAGTTAAGGCATTTGAGTATATCGGTACCTGTGCTATCTGTCGCGTCAATGTCAAGGCAAAAACACGACAGAAAGTTTGCCTTGACGAAAAAAAAAAATGAAGTGTCTGTTGTAAAGTAATGCGATTTGGGTGTTTACATAAAACAGCACAATGCAAAAGAAACGCGGGTTTGTGTAATCTCTCTGTTTTCTTCCGTGTATTAAATTTGTTTCAGACACACATATACACAGAAAGATAAGATCTAAAGACACAGAATGTTGCAAACACGACACAGTTTCTTGTATACGCACGGCTGCACTGGAATCATAGTTGAACTTGGATCCTCCCTATATGCTATAATCACTTTGATAACTGATGCCTTGAAGCTCATCGTATGTGTTTCAATGTGGTTTTAGAGTGTTCAGGAATAAGAGAAGGATCACTCTGTTTTGCTCTGCAAAGAGCAACTAAATGCCTGTGTTGATATGCACCTTCAACTCTTTCTCTGCTTCCATTTACGTTAGCAACTTGATGGAAAAGTTCTTTCAAACTCCCTTGAGCCGGCGTATACTGCTATATGTAGCCACATGCGGTCTAGCTAGTGGTAACAATTTTGGCAAAGTGCATGGCTAATTGAAATCCACTTGTTGCAATGCCCAATGAGTTGAGAGCAGAAATGCTTCTTGCAAACGCACCTGCTTCAACAAGGTTTTATTCTCAACCTTCAATTCGAAACTCTATGCTATCGACCGAAATTTTGAGGACCTTTTAGAAATTCTTTCAATGTCGAGTTATCGAAAACCGCGACATTAAAAATTCATGTCATTTCACTTTTTTTATTTTTTTCTTCTACATACTCTCTCTAGATATACGCGAGTCAACGGTAAAATATAGTACATACCCCCGCTAAATCCTCTATTTTCAAGCAATCAGCCAACTTCAATGGACTATCCCAAAGGTTTGGACCCTCATGTCTCCAAACAGCACCTACTATTTCACTCATTCTCACCACTGGTGTCTTTACAGTCATCACACAATGTTGATCTATACTTTCAGTCGATATTAAACAACGGCAATGATGCTTCATCGATATCCACCACTTTGCAAATTTTCAAGCCTTTTGGTAACAACATTAAATATGCCATACCTAATCAACAATTTAAAATCACCAATACTCAACTAATCACAAAAAGTCATGATCACTTCCCCATCAGATTTGATTCTTCTTTACCAGAAATACTATCGGTAATCACTGCTCAACAGCAGGACCGTCAACAATCACAACAACAACAACAACAACAACAACAACAGAAGCAAAGGAGAAGCCATGATGGCGTGAGTGTCTCCAGTAGAGATCTGAGTTCATCATCCACAAGTGACTCTTTGGGGAACATCCCAAACTTCGCTTCACATGATGCTCCACAGTTAGAACAGCTATTTCGCATATCTTCATTGGAACAGTACTTGCGTCATGCCGCTAAAAACGAGCAATCTAATGAAAAAGACTTGTACTTGACATTTCTCGACAAAATCATTACTTCAAACAGACCAACTGCATTTGAGACTTTTAATCACCCAGTAGCTCAAGTGTTTGTTATTGATTATGATAACGACTCGGTGGATGACTTACGCAAAATGATGGTTGAGTTTAGAAATTACAACTTTCCAAAGTATTTCCAAATTGACGACTTGTTAATGCATGTGTTTATTGTATTTGATTCATCAAAATATAATGCTAATGAATTATCAGGGTTTCAACTGAATATCAGACTGAAATTGAATATAGAATCCACTTTGCTTGCCATAAAGTCAAGCCACGATGAAAAGGGAGAACCAGAACCAGAACTAGAAACAGAGACTTTGTCATTGGTGGAGAATTGCACAATTGAAGAGCATCTACAACGGATTTCCCTCAATGATTTAACATCGTCATTTACAATACCCCAGTCAGTTGACACTTCTATTAAATTTGGAGTAAATACATTTATCAACAAGTACCTTATACCTCACATGCAGAATAAGGTACGTGCATGGGATGACCAAGTGTTGCAACCCAAGAAGTCAATAACGGGACGATTTTTTTCGGCATCTAGGAAACTTTTCAACAATAATAGTGACTCAAATTTACTTTCATCAACATCCACCACATCAGCTTCACATAGTCACACGTCATTTAATCACCGAGAGAACCAATACTACAAATCGTCACCTGAACAGATAACAAGAAAGCTTGCCGATTGGTCCTTGATGCTCAAGGATTACAAATATGCATACTCAACCTATGACATTGTACGTAAGGACTATAGTAATGAGCGAGCATGGCTTTACGTTGCGTCGACTCAGGAAATGTGTATCGTATCCCTATTGCTACAGCATACCACAAACTCAACAGTTACACCCGACAGAAACACTTTGCGTCGAATTAAACATGACATAATTGAACCGTACATGGATAATTTGTCTTATACATTCAAGTCGCGATTCAATTTGAAAACGTATAGTATAGCAAGTTTTGTGATTGTTGTTGAGTTGCTATTACTAATGAGTCAAACTTACCAGCAGTCTATTTGGTGGTTTGATCTCATTGAGAAATACTTGCATAAGCTCATTGTGGATTTCGATACTTCAATGTCTAATGCGCCTTACTCGGTAATCAAAGCGCTATTGCTAGAGAGATTGGGATACAACAGTGGGAGGTATTTCATAACATCGGGAAAATATTCAGGTCCGGATGTGGCTATGAATCAAGCAAACAAGAACAACAACCCACCAGAAGAGCAAGAAGAAGAAGAAGAAGAAGGAGTGTATGGAAACAAGCTCAAATTGCAACCAACGAAATCATCAATGGGACTGACAAAGTTCAGAATTTCGGCGTTGTGGTACTTACTTTCAATGAAGGAATGGCTTGAAGCAAAGTCGAAACTGCAAATTGATCGACTTTTGCCAAATGTGTTGGACATTTATCAAGGTCGGACCACTGGTGAGGGCCATGGTGGCACCCGCAACGCCGCGAAAGAGAGTGAATTGTGGTTCAATAGAAAAGAGTATCTATTGAGAAGAATTAGAGACGTATAGAAGATACACTTTATAGATTATATTGCATTATCAACACAACTGTGGCGCAGAGAGAAGTTGGGAGTCGTAAAACCGTTAAAGGTGCAGAGGATATATCTGACTCCTTTTATGACTCAAAATTACGAATTAAAAATTAAAAAAAAAATAAAATAAAAAGAAAAAAAGAAAAAACAAATGTTTATATCAATAGCGATGCGGCATTAACATTCTTTGTTCCTCCCCCTTCTCCTCTTTATTCACCCATCACCATGTCCAAATCCGAAGCGGCCATGGTATCCGATATCGACAAGCGGACAAAGGAGACACCACCTACAAATGATCTCACCATAACTACATCTTCCACATCAACATCATCATCCACCTCGCTTCTTCAACCTAAACCTCACTACTCCATCTTCCACTATCTCAATCTTGCATCAGAAAAACTAGATTCACTAGGAGTAGAAACCAGAGGAATAGAGAGGATTCTACCAAACGAACGGTCAACCAACACGACAAAATTACTAATCAGCGTCATTGGATTCTGGTTCTCGGCCTGTGGTGGACTCTCATCCATGTCATCTTTCTACCTCGGCCCCTTGTTATTCGAACTCGGATTGCGCAACACGTTAATTGCAGGACTTGTAGGCCACACGTTAGGATGCTTCATCGCGGCATATTGTTCAGTGATGGGGCCCAGATCCGGATGTCGACAAATGGTAAGTGCAAGATTCCTCTTTGGATGGTGGTTTGTGAAGTTCGTGGCGTTGGTCAATATTATTGGGGTCACTGGATGGTCAGTCGTCAATTGTGTTGTCGGTGGTCAGATTTTGGCTAGTTTGAGCGATGATCGGGTCCCGTTGTGGGCGGGGATTGTTATTATTGCTGGTGTCACGCTTCTTGTTGCAATTGGTGGGATCAAGCAGTTGTTGAGAGTGGAAACGTTTCTTAGCATACCTGTCAATTTGTCATTCTTGTTGTTGTACATTGTTGCGTCGCAGAAATTCCAATACTTGACCTTGGATGATGCCATTACTGATTCTGCCACAATCAAGGGCAACTGGCTAAGTTTCTTTTCGTTATGCTACTCCATAACTGCAACTTGGGGTGGGATTGCTTCTGACTACTACATTCTCTTTCCTGAGGATACACCAGATGTGCAAGTGTTTTGTATCACTTTGTTGGGCATTTTCCTCCCCACCACGTTTGTCGGTGTTGCTGGGTTACTCATTGGCAATGTTGCCCTTGGATACAAGCCATGGGGTGATGCATATGCGAAATGGGGAATGGGTGGATTGTTGAATGAAGCATTTAAGCCATGGGGAGGTGGCGGCAAGTTCTTGCTCGTTGTCATTTTCCTTTCGTTAATTTCAAATAATATTCTCAATACGTACTCGGCAGCATTTGGATTACAATTGGCAGGTACAGTGTTTGCAAAGATTCCGAGATGGCTTTGGGCAATTGCAATCACTGCTGTATATTTGGTGGCGGCATTAGTTGGTCGGAATGAGTTTTCAACGATTTTGGGCAATTTCTTGCCAATGATTGGATACTGGATTTCAATGTATTTCATATTGTTGCTTGAGGAAAATACCATATTCCGTACTAGCAGATTCCACCATTTGTACAAATTAGAATTTGCCAAAGATGATTCTACATCAACATCACCGTCATCTTCCATCAATGAATTGGGACAAGAGGCTGAAACCAACAGTGCCAACCCCGCCCATTTACTTCGCCGTCCCAATCATCATTACAATTTCAATATATGGAATGACTACGATAAGCTAACTCACGGGTGGGCTGCTACTGCGTCGTTTATTATTGGAGCTACTGGCGCAGCAGTGGGGATGGCACAGACATACTGGGTTGGTCCAATTGCACGTAGAATTGGCGGTGAGTATGGTGGTGATATTGCCATGTGGTTGTGTATGGGGTTTAGTGGGATAGTTTATCCTGTGTTGCGGTATGCTGAGCTAAAGTATTGCAAGAGGTGAAATTATAGAGAGAGTAGACGTAATAGACAATAAGACGGAGATAAAGTCGAATTGGAAGTAATGTAAATTCGTGAAATGTAGCCGATAATTCTCCCTTGCACAATCCCTCCATAAGTTGAAGGGATATGTATTTTTGTGGTAGTTCAATGAGTCACAAGCGGGATCTTTTGTTAAATCCATCTAGAATATTCCATCGTATATCCTACGTCCTTTGATTCAATTAGGTTTACATTTTTAGCTTGCTCAAAGACGCTCGAAGTTTCTATGCGAGGAGGCTCTAAATATAATCTGGGGCCAATAGAAATCTCAGAGTAGAGATGTAGTCAAAGCCGTGATTCGGGTAAATGCGGATGTGAATGCGCATTCGCCGCTCGAACGCAAAAGAAAAAGATACGGCGTTAGCGCGGAAACTCAATTTTCACATCAAAAGGTAGTGGCAAACTACATGCTTTGACGTGTGATGACTGAGTTTGGAGCATCTGAGTAGATGTATGGATATAGAGACGATCTTGTAGGATCTCGTGGAATCCTCAAAATATGAATGTGCTATACGGGATGCGTGGAGTAGGTATCCGTAGTGCGGGGTAACCTGATTCCAACAAAAGCTGATATTCAATTTCACCGGAATTGGGAGATTGGGAGATTGGGAGATTGGGAGATCTCAGTAGCCGCCAACTATCTCGCATGCTCTAGTTAGTCCAAGCACACCAAGTGCGCAGTCTCCTTTAGTGGTAAGTCACCTGCTTGGATTTGTAATACGCGTGTGCTGCAGCACCTCAAACGGCGACGGCGTGAGTTTGTACCGTATTTTTGTTTTCTCTCTCTCTCTCTCCGTTGCAGAGATCTCATTACACAAAGAAGACAAAATACGAAGCTTTTCCTAAAAATCTTGATTAGTCATACGAATGATTGTGGATATGAAATTTATTATACCTCCATGTACTATTTAAAAAAGGGCCAGCATGTCCTTCCAAATAAATATTCTCAGAGTAAAACTTCTTTGTTGTACCTTTACTTAATTGTATCAATTCATACATTACCAGCAAGAAGCAATCCATGACTTCGAAACCAAATTATTCCAAAACCCAATCGTTTGATGAGACAATAAGCACAATCCTACCATCGTACTCCATGTACACATCCACAGTCGGGATGAATGTCAATGTCCCCGAGGACAACGAGGACGACTTACCGCCACCGGTGTACAGTTGCAACAATTCGGAATTGTCGGCCCATACCAGCTCAGAGAGTAACCACTTGCAAGAAGCCACCACCACTTCTGCTTCCTCTTCTTCCGCCGCTTCCACCACCCCGACCTCAGTATCCGAGTCTCAAAACCGACGCGTGGCGCCGGTCAATTCAACCTCCACCATCGATGACATCCCATTGATTGTTGCTGATGAAAATGCCAACTTGATGGAGACGATATTGGATAATGTGCACCGGTTGCCTAATATGACATTTGAAAAACAAGAAATTTCCAAAGCTGTACAGCTCGAGGTGTTTTATACGAAAGACATTGGTGAAGTTGGCAAAGCGCCCGAGTTGATTGATCCGTCTATTTATGAGTATACCCAAGGAGACTTATTGAATGGATACATCACCATTAAAAACACGTCCGACAGACCCATTCCATTTGAGATGTTTTACTTGTTATTTGAGGGAAATTTCATGGTTGCTAATGAAAAGAGACCGCAGGAGTTGGAACCAGTAAAGATTCGTCGGTTTTTGGAAATGTTTGATTTTTATGGTAGTTGGAATGAGGGCCACATAAACCGATTGGTCACAGATTCCGAAAATCCATACTTATGTAAGTTCGGCAACACAACTGATCCCTTGGATGGGGCGTATTTGTACTTTGGTCCTAAGAAGGAAATCTTACCTCATCGTGTTTACAAACGGTTCTTTTCATTCAAGATTCCCAACAATCTACTTGATTCAGAATGCAGTGAGCACAGTTTGTCCAAGCATGTTGAGTTACCACCAACTATTGGATTGTCTAGATGGGAAGTTGCTCACTACCCTGAAAGAGACTTGAACAAGATTAAAGATTTTTCAATTATAAACACGTCAGTGGGGTATGGAGTAATGGCAAGATTCATTGGTAGGAAATCAACGTGGGAAGTGAATTTTGGGAAAATCGTTACTCCAAAACACAAGGATCATGCCAAGTTGGTCAATTCCAAAGGTGACGAATATATTATTTTGAAGGAGTTGACCAATTACATTCGAGTGGTTCCTACTACAAATGTCGTGACCGAGAATGAGAGGTTGATGAAGTTGGTTGAGAATAAGTTGTTGTATGACAACTTGGTCAAGCGTGTCAAGGATAAGATTGATATTGGACACCAATTGGAAAAGGCATTGGAATCAAGAACAGTTCCTGAATTGTCGCCTGATCTCACACAGGAAGAAATCGAAGCTGCCAAAATGGCCCAGTCGTACCAACACGCAGATTCAATAAGAGATATAAAGTCCAACTTGAAAAAGTTGGAGTATTACGAGGTACTCGTTCAATTGATGAAGAGGTCAATTACCGGCTTGAAAAATCAAGGAGTTTTACAAGTCAAGTCACCAAAACAAGTTTACCAAGTAAAGTACATTCCTCCGTGCAGATTCAGAGAGGAGTCGATTGAGGAGTTGGAAAAAAGCTGGAAATTGACCGTGCCCATTGAATTGACAACCATATTTCCATCAAGTGATACTAACCAAACACCACCAACAATCAAAAATATCAACGCAGAGTTGGTTGTGCACACAATGAGGTCATTGACATCTCCAATTGCCCTCGAGTTTAATCATTGCTTGATCTACAACAAGTTTCCCAACAATAGTAAGCGCGATGTTGACCTTGACACCTTCACCAACAATATTGTGCGACCATTGCAGAAGCAGTCAACAGAACTATATCACTTGTCGCAAAGGCTAGGGTTGCAAAATTTCCGGATAGAGAAACAATTGGTCGATGATTTGAAATCGATATGCAAGATTGAAGAGAAACTGAATAATTTGGTCGTGGGGGATCTTTTAGTTAATGGTGGGATATACAACTACAAAAGCAATGGCTTGAAGTGGACCAATAATGGTGATGGTGCAGCAACATCGGCTTTCAATTTGAATATCAACTTGGCGTCATTATCGTTGAAGGGAGTCCCAACTAGTGCAGCTCATGACAAGTCCTACAATAGATTTAATTTGGTGCCTGATTTCCAATCTTGTTTCATGACAAGATCGTATCACTTGAGATTGACTTTTGAGTTGAGTAATGGTGACGTTGCACGTCTCAAGGTGCCTGTTGTAGTCGAAAAAAATTAATTACAATGCAAATAGATTGAAATTAGAGTATTGTTTCCTGTATGTGGCTCCTTCTTCGATTCTATAAGGTGCATTGCATGAAGATGACGTTTACAAAGTTGAATTGTGGTTATACCGAGATGAGGTGGCTAAGCGCAAAGATTTCTGCCCATTAGGTCATGATTTTTTTCGACTTTTGAAACTATCAACGGACGTGATATATATATCCACTCACAGTGATGATTGGTGGTGCCTTATAAGTATTATGACGTAATCAGATCCTATTTCTGTTTTGGTATGGACACACAACACAATTTTTTGTAAAAAAAGAAAAAAAAAATAAAAAAAAAAACCCTCTAACTATTACGTAACTGCAATTTCTCGGTCTTTTGCATTTTGTGTCACTAGTAGAAAACGAGGGACAAAAAGTGTGGAGGAGGAAAGTAAACCTGAAATTCTGCCAAAAAAAAAAAATAAATAGCAAAGGTCCAATTTGTACACACCACCACAGTCTTTGCTGTGTAATCCACAAAACGTTGCGATCTCGGATCTCGGCCAATTGGTAATTAATTTTATTTGAAACCAATGCTTTTTGATCATTGTGTGTAACGCAATTGGTTGCTGTTCTTACCGACAGAGGGAGTGAGGGAGTGAGGGAGTGAGGAGGGGGGGGAGAAGGTCTAGAGTTTACAAACTCCGGAAGGCAGCGCTCTCTCGAGAAATTAGCAAGCCAACCAATTGAGTGTAAAGAAACGGACTCTGCATTCACTTTTGCATTTGTAGTTTGTAATAATGTCTTTTTCTCCTCACAACTACTGATCATGTACTATTGAATATTTGTTACATACCGCAAACGAGAAAAGAGAGAGAGATTTGCATCCAATACACCCAAATAGCAAACAACAACTAGAGAGAAACAAGAGTTAAAGTTAAAAATAGAGGTATACAACAAGAGACGTGGGAGGGAGTAGTGCATATATGCATCTAGGCTTAAGTGTGTGTGTGTATATTTGTGGATTGGTTGTGTCATCTACATAAAAAAGAATTTATAGTGTATATAGAGGAAACAACAGACAATGGAGACAGCAAGCAACATTTTTGTATATGCATATACAGCAACCATATACAAAGAGAAAGTGAAAACGTGGCGATGTAAAATTTCACCACAGTTTTTGCAATTGGATTTCACCAAAGAACTGCTATAAATACCGTCTTAATTTCCCACTCCTCATCAAGTGGAACTCAACCGTATACTTTTAACACATCTACTATTAACTACACACTAGATATCAATACAAAATGGGTTTAACTGACAAATTGAAAGGAATCAAGAAAGACGACGTTGACAACTACAACGAACAAGCTGGTAAATACGCTGGTGGAAAAGATGGCCAAACCGGTACTGACTTAGCTCAAGAAAAGTACAAGGAATACAACGCAAAGAAATCTGGCTCAGGAACTGGTTCGGGATCTGGTGCTGGTACTGCCGCTGGAACCGGTGCTGGCGCTGGCGCTGCTGGTGCTGCTGGAGGTTACGGTGCTGGATCATCAACTTCGGGTAACCACTCAGGTACTACCTCCTCAGGTTACGGTAACCAATCTGGAACTACTTCTTCAGGCTACGGTGACAAGTCTTCTTCTGCTGGATACGGAAACCAATCTGGTACCACCACTTCAGGTTACGGAAACCAATCTGGTACCACTTCATCTGGATACGGAAACCAATCTGGTTCTACCACCTCCAACGCTTATGGAAGTCAATCTGGTTACGACAACACTTCATCCGGTCACCACGGTTCTTCTGGTCACCATGCCTCATCCGGTAACCACAATGCTGCCACTGGTGCTACTGGTGCTGCAGGCGCTGCTGCTTACGGATCTTCCAACTCAGGGTCTCACGGTAACCACAGCTCCAAGTTAGACCCAAACAATGAATATGGTTCAGGTTACTACGGTAGCGAACCAGCTTCCACTGGTGCTTACGGTAACCAAAACGCCACATCTCACGGTTACGACGGTAGTGAATATGGCAACACATCATCTAAACACCACCACGGTCACCAAGATGCAAGCAAGCACGCCCCATCCACCACTGAAGGAGGTGCTACTGGTGCTTACGACACCCGTGGAAACACCTCATCACAGACTGGTCACGGATCATCCCACACTGGTTCTGGTGCTTATGGTTCTTCCAACACTGGTTCTAACGCTTATGGTTCTTCCAACACTGGTTCTAACGCTTATGGCTCTTCCAACACTGGTTCTAACGCTTATGGCTCTTCCAACACCGGTTCCACTGGTGCTGGATATGGTACTGGATCATCTACTGGTCACTCCGGAGCAGGTTCCCACTCCTTCAAGACTGGTAACGATGCTTTGGACTCAAAGATTGCTCAATTGCCAGAACACTTGCAAAGGGAAGCTCACAATGAATTCCAAAAGGGTTACGAAGCTGCCAAATCTCAATACAAATCATAAGTACCTTTACTCCTGTTTTCTTTGTTTTTACTTTATTTAGTTTTGTACGAATAAAATCAATATCATTTTAGTATTGAAAGTTAATACTCCGCTCAAACAAGATTCTACTGACTGGTGTGGGATAATCTAGTTTACATTAACAAGAAATGCAATCACCTGTTTATTTTATCCTCTATGTACAAGCTCTTTTGTAATCTCCTCCAACCCCTTTATCAAATTCTCACTGATAAATTCCTCCGCTTTGGCTTTCCCGTGGTAGATATTAACCGCACCAATCAAACTATATAGCAACTGTGAACTGACTTTCAACTCTCCACTAGATTCAAACCTCAATGTTGGGTTCCTCGATTTCCAAAACATTGTGTTATTCAATCCATTAAGTTTGGCAAAATATCCAGTTGAACTCCTTCCGTAAAGTTCTTTTGCTGCCCGTGAGCCCAATATTGACAAGTTCTTACCTTCAATCACCAATTTTGCATCTTTTTCCGTGTGTTTCTTGACAACGTGTTTGGCAGCAAATAAAGATAATAGCTTTGAACCCATTGCTGCCAACTTTTCATTGTATGGCTTGATACCATTGCCAAATGACTTGTGGGTGATAATCTGTAATGCTATCTCGTCAGGGATCTGGTACCTTGACCCAAGGTATGATTTGATGTGTTGAATGTTGTCTTGGTTAAGTTCGTATTCTGTGCCATTGTGATTTACAAATACTTCTTTGGGGTCCCTTTTCAACCCTTCAACCCTCGGTCCTTTGTGTAAGTAAAGTGATCTGATGAAGGAAATAGTGGGCGTATAAGAGCGAGAGCTTATATTTCGACTGGTATATTGAATGGTCTGTCGTATACTCATCTTGGAAACGAATGCTCTGAACAAAGTTGTTACCTGGTAATGGTGAAAATTCAGTAAAAAAAATTTTTTTTTTTCTCTCTCTCTCCAAAGACAGAATGGAAAATAGGTAGCGTGAAAGTCGCACTTCAAACTTTGGCGAAAAATTATGAGAGTTCCTTTCCTGTGCGATGATCATCTCCACTACCGAAGAAAGCATAGTAAAACAACATGGATATCTTTAGAATATTGAGTAGAGGAGCTTCGTTGAAGAAGTCAAAAGATGTGACTACTGACTACGCCCTCCCGTCAGACAAACAAAACAAAAATCAAAAACATAAAGAAGAATCAATCTTGTCCCAAGTTGAGAAGGAGACTGATTTCTTTCACACGAAAAAGCTTGCAAAACACGTATCAGAGAAGGCAAATTCTGAAGTTGAATCCAAAGAGCA
This sequence comes from Lodderomyces theae, assembly GCF_024610275.1. Taxonomy (NCBI): domain Eukaryota; kingdom Fungi; phylum Ascomycota; class Pichiomycetes; order Serinales; family Debaryomycetaceae; genus Lodderomyces; species Lodderomyces theae. The sequence continues at coordinate 22,845 of NW_026261479.1, read as the reverse complement.
AGATGACTATGAAGAGGACGAAGCTCCTCCTTTGCAGTTGAAGGATGAAGAAGATGCCAAAAAGTTTAGAAACCTACATCGATCAAAAGTGACCGGTGATGACATTCCCATCCCCATAGGTTCATTCGAAGACATGATCGGAAGGTTTCAAATCGACAAAAAACTCTTGTCCAATCTTATTGACAACGACTTTATTGAGCCCACACCAATTCAATGTGAATCAATACCAATATCGTTATCCAATAGGGACTTGATTGCGTGTGCTCCCACGGGGTCTGGTAAAACGTTGGCTTTCTTGATCCCATTGGTTCAGCAACTCATTACAAGACAAACTGGCAAAAACTTTGGAGTAAGAGGGTTGATCATCTCCCCAACCAATGAATTGGCAGTGCAAATATTCCAAGAGTTGGACACTTTGGTCAAGGGCAAGAACCTCACAATTGGCATACTATCAAAGCAACTAGCAAGCAAATTAAACAACGATATTGTGAAGGCATCAAAGTACCACATTATTGTCTCTACGCCATTACGTTTGATTGATGTTGTAAAAAACAGCAAGATCGATTTGTCAAAAGTAGAGCAATTGGTCATTGATGAAGCTGATAAACTCTTTGACCATGGATTTGCTGAGCAAACTGATGAAATATTAAATCACTTGACAAACAACAAGATACGAAAATCGATGTTTTCTGCCACCATTCCATCAGGTGTTGAAGAAATGGCCCATTCCATTATGAAGGATCCCATTAGGGTTATCATTGGCCACAAAGAGGCTGCCAGCAGCACAATTGATCAAAAATTGGTCTTCACCGGTAATGAAGAAGGTAAGTTGTTGGCCATTAGGCAAATGGTACAAAACGGAGAGTTTAAACCGCCGATTATAATCTTTTTACAATCCATCACCAGAGCCAAGGCATTGTTCCATGAGTTGGTTTACGATAAGTTGAATGTCGATGTGATTCATGCAGAAAGGACACCAAAGCAAAGAGATGAGGTGATAAAGAGGTTCAAGAATGGAGACATTTGGGTCCTCATCACCACTGACGTGCTCGCGAGAGGTGTAGACTTCAAAGGCGTGAATTTGGTCATCAACTATGATGTTCCACAAAGCGCACAAGCGTATGTGCATAGGATTGGTAGAACCGGGAGAGGTGGAAGAACAGGTAGGGCAGTCACATTCTTCACCAAAGAAGATGACAAAGCTGTCAAGCCAATCATCAATGTTATGAAACAATCAGGATGTGAGTCGGGATTTAGTGCGTGGATGGAGAATATGGGCAAGCTTAGCAAGAAGGAAAAGAAAAACATCAAAACTCATGAAGTGAAACGGAAAAAGATTAGTACAGTGCCAAAAGTTATAAAGCAAAAGAGGAAACAAAAGCAAGAGATGATAGCCGCTTCCAAAAGAAGAAAACAGTTGGAGGCTGGGACCGAGTAGGAGCAAGTTAAACAGAGCAAAACATATTTATCATTTTCTCTTCCCCCCTTGAATACTATTGACTTATAATACACGTTTTATATCCATCTCTATTAATGATGTTCTTCACCTAATTTGGGGTAACCAAAGATTCTTCTTCTTCCAACAATTTCACCAACAGCAAAGAAACCAGCCAATTGAATACCATAAACACCATACTTGACGGCATCTTGAACATTTGGCTTGTAGGACTTGACTTGCTCAATAACCTTTTGTTGCTCAGCTGGGTTCTTCAACCATTTAAATGCATTTTGGTAGACAGTCTCAAATTGTTTGATTGATGGTGGGGCCAATCCCTCTTTTTGGTAAATGGTTTTGGATAATTCAGCACCAACTTTTGACCAGTATACTGCACAGTTGACAACTTCTGATGACTTGGTGACTACAGAGCTAACCAATCCACTGGCTTTAGATATTATTGACGACATGGTTGAATAGATAATGTGATGATCTGGTTGTAGCTGGGTTATTTTTCGTCTAACAAATTTTTTTTTTTTTTCCCTCACATAAAAAAAAAAGTTGTGGAAAAGTTTTGTTAGCCAATTAGATTCAAATATCTTGACTTCCAATTTGGGTAGTACATTACAAACCAATTTTCATTACATTGTCTCTACAACAGTACACCAAATCTATCTGGCCAAATAACTGGGGCAATCAAGCTCCACCCATACAAGATAAAACACACCCACGAACTAACAATTTTGACCCAGCTTGCGAAATAGGTTCTGCCAACCGGTACAAAATCACCATAGTCGTCTTGCTTGACATTGATTGTTAAAAGCGTTGCCACATACTGGGTTGCCAAAAAGAAAATTATGTGGAATAATGTGTAGTTGTATTTCACAGTAGACCGTTCTTCGTCACGAACCTCTTCTTCTTCGTACAAGTCAACTTGATTCAAGGCACTCTCAGGAAGAGAGCCCTCGTCCACAGCTTGCTTGAGAGCTTGGTATCTCATCTCACTCCTAGCGCTGGGTTGCGTTGTAGTGGTTGTTCCTGGAGTAGCAAACTCCTCTGCCGATTCTGAACTAAATGCAGAATTAGCTGCTGCTCTAGTCGTCGTGTACGCAACAGCTATGAATGTGAAAAAGGCACCCAACACCACACTTGCGGTTCTCGTTCCTTTTGACCTCACCAACGGGTTGCAATATTTGTCATCTGGTTCGGAAGCAACTGCACTCATGACCAAGTATGTGCAGTAAAACACCACCATTGAAGACTGGGCCAAACCTGCATGTGGATTATACTCTTGAACTGTATTGTGAATGGACATGGCTGATATGATAGTTGCAAACACCAAGTTCAAACTAATTGCCGTCTTATTCATTGAACATCCTTTGCCTGCAAAAAACCAATACATGACGACGGTCAAAATGATACTGCCAATGTACATAGTTAGCGTACCACCAACCAACAACTTCTTCCAGAATCCAGCATCGCCTTCTCCGGTCAACTCTTCCATTTCAATCTTTTCCAAGCACTTTTCTGCCCACGCGTGAGCAAAGTCAACCAAAAGTATCAATCCAATCCCTAAAAAGATGGTTGAAAAAATGATTGCAATATGGTTTCCGTAAAACACAAAAAAGCTGTCGGGAACCAAAACAAAGTTAACAAAGATAAATGTAATCCATGCAAAAATCTTCATTTTCCAACATCCATTCTGAATTATGGCTCTGGGGTTTGCTGTCGACTTCACATTGACCAATAACCCCGCCAAAATTAAATGCAACACCCCCAAGGCAAAATTGATCCTATGCACAGAAGTGAAACTTATACACTGGCTACCGTCAGGGCCGCAGCTGATATTGATGAAACCGAATGTAGCTTTCTCTATTTTCCGAATGATGAAGGGCGATAGAGCGATCCATGATATCAAAGAATTTATCAACAATAATATCGCATATGTTATTCTTGTCATAATCGATGATTTAAAGGTGCCCCCTATAGATGTACAAAATGCTGAACATGCTGCCGCGCCAAAGCAAGACGCAAGGGACGACACTGGCATTAGCGGTAAGGATATAGCTGCTCCCATAGTTAACAATACAGTTGAACTGTTGTTTATGTTGTTCTCTTGTTCTTGTAACTTCTGTTTTATTTTTTTTTTTTTGTTCTTTTTCTTCTGTTTTTTTTTGTCTTGTTATTTTTATCAAGTCATCATCTTCAGCTTCAAAGTAACTACAGCAACTCCAACAAACAATGTCATTCAGGAAAAGAGGAGAAGTGTTGGGAGGAGGTCCGACCCCACAGAGGGGGCCTCAGGCTCCATTACCAGTGAGACCGGGTAGCGCTCCAGGTCGGGGACAGCTGCCTGCCACACCAGCTACGTCATCGATTACCAAAAGAGTACCAGGTGCAATTGCAAGGCAAGCTTCTCTGTCTACCCAAGAAAGCTCTATATTAGACAATCCAGCAGTTAGGCCATCACTTATAACCTCACAGCCAACTACATCAACGGGAAGTTCCGACTTGGATAAAATATTACTACATCAGGGTTTACCATTGGGCCATTCGTTGCTCGTGGAAGAATCTGGCACTACTGATTTTGCATCGGTGTTACTACGAGCATTCGCCTCGCAGGGTGTCATGCATAACAGAATAAAGCCCAATCTGTTCAATTCGCATGTCATTGTACTCGGATTGAGTCCTCTTTGGTCAAACGATTTGCCAGGACTATACAAAGGTTCTTCAAAAGATCAAAAGAAGGCAAAAATTGCTGAAAATGAGTCAAAGGTGAGTGTGTCCAATATTGCCCATGGGTCTAATGTCTCTCGAAATGATCTGAAGATGAAAATTGCATGGAGATACGGCTTGAATAAGAAAGACGTTGTTGAAAAAGAGAGTGAACCGGGTGTAGCTTATGAACATTACAGTCATCAATTTGACATTACTCAAAAGTTGCAGCCAGGGCCCAATCCACAGGATATCACTTACATTCCTTTGTCGCGAACAGTCAAGGACATGGTCAATCAGCTCACTAGCGTTATAAAACTGCAGCTCAAGAGTAACCCCTCAAAAGTGATTAGACTCGTCATTCCTGGGTTTCTAAACCCATCCATCTATCCGCCTTACAACACTGCTTCCACATTTGTTTTCCCACTTGCTCATTCACTTCGATCTTTGCTTCGTCAGTTTGAGCAGAACTTGGTTCTCATTTCTTCAATATCACTCGACTTGTACCCTAGGGAATCCAGTTTAACCACCATTTTAGAAATTTTGTTTGACTCTGCCATACATCTTCAACCATTCAATCAAGAAATGAGTCAATTGATTGAAAAGGCGTACAAGAATGAGCCATCAAAAATACAACAAGGGTTGGTCAATATCATCAAGCTCCCAGTGCTATCTGAAAGAGGGTTGATGATGATACATGATGGAGAGTTTGCTTTCAAAAATGGAAGAAAGAAGTTTGAGATTGAAGAGTGGGGTATACCTGTTGAGGATGACTCCAAGGAAAATGAAACAGCCGAAGGGGGCAAGACCGTGAAGAACATTGATTTTTGAAGGAAGCATATGAGAGATGTAGTTGTCCAAACTGTCTCTAAATGTAATACTTATAGATCTGCCAAGACCAAATAGATTTATGAGCCAAATGTAAACTCCTAAACTCTTTCATGCTGTTGCCTGTACTAAACTCTTTATCTGATCTTTTTTTTTTTTTTTTTTTGGAATATTTTTCACTTTCTTTTTGCTACACCGTGGTTGCAAAAACTCCACAACACCTTCACACCAAACTGTTAATGAGTCTGACAGACCAAGTACAATCAATCGACTTCCTCCAAGATCAAGGGATCAACGCTGGAGATATTTCCAAGTTGAGATTGGCTGGAATTTGCTCAATTGCCGTATGTCTTGTCTTCATTGCAGTCACTGTAGTGAAATATTTACTAACACTGCACAGTCGGTTTTATCAACCACAAGGAGAAACCTTGCCAAGATCAAGGGCTTGAGCGAGGTGAAAGTGGAAAAGATCAAAGAAGCTGCTGGAAAGATACAGGTATGTATAACAACTGACTCACAAAAGAGATTTTTAAACTAACAGACGAGTAGACTACTGGGTTTGTTTCCGCCAGCGTTGTGGCTGAACTTCGGGAAAATGTATTCAAAATCACCACAGGATCAAGTCAGTTTGATGGCATGTTAGGAGGAGGTGTTACCTCTATGAGCATCACTGAGGTCTTTGGAGAATACAGGTGTGGTAAAACCCAATTATGTCACACTTTATGTGTGGCTGCACAATTAACCAAGAGTCTTGGTGGTGCAGAAGGTAAAGTGGCATTCATTGACACGGAAGGGACCTTTCGTCCAGAAAGAATCAGGGCCATTGCTGAGAGATTTGACGTAGACCCATTGACATGTCTCGAAAATATTTCCTATGCCCGTGCATTAAATAGCGAGCATCAAATAGAGTTGGTTGAGCAATTAGGTCCTGAATTGGCGACTGGATCGTACCGGTTGTTAATAATCGACTCCATATTGGCTTGTTTTCGAGTTGATTACTCTGGTCGAGGAGAATTGAATGAGAGACAACAGAAATTGAACCAGCATTTGGCATATTTGACTAGAGTTGCAGAGGATTATAATGTGGCCGTTTTTTTAACCAACCAGGTTCAAAGCGATCCTGGAGCCAGCTCCTTATTTGCTGCCGCTGATGGTAGGAAACCAGTTGGTGGTCATGTGTTGGCTCATGCATCAGCAACGAGGATCTTGTTGAGAAAAGGTCGCGGTGATGAAAGAGTCGGGAAATTATTGGATAGTCCAAATATGCCTGAAAGCGAATGTGTTTATGTCATTGGCGAAGGAGGTATCAAAGATAGCGATTAAAAAATAAATTAATCCCAATTAGGAAATGTTATGTATGATTTTCTCCAAATGCGACGCGTGTGGAATAAATAATTCTGTGTGTGTGTGTGGAACTGGGATACAAAAAAAATTCCATCAAGATCTCAAATACACACTCTTTTCCAATCTTGTAAAACACCTTTTTCTATTTCTTTTTCTGTCAACAGTAGTTGTTTGCCGAATCAAAACTATGTCGTCGTCACCACCCCACAGCAGCAGCAATAACCCAAACACCTATATGGGTGATTCGCTCGACAGAAACTCCGAATCCATATCTCAAAGTCAACAACAGTCGGTAGTTCCTTCATCACCATTGTTTTTCAATTCGTCGAATCCTGGCTCAGATATTGCTAACTCACAGAACAGAGTCAATGACATTTCTTCGCCCTTGCACTATACATCATCAGTTAATCAAACTTCCGATATTGGTAACTTTGGTTCTCAAAGAGCTAATCGTGTTCATGATGTCGATAGGATTATGAGAAGGCACCAAAGAAGTGACGTTAATGATGCTGCTTCCTCACCACTGAGAAGAACTTTTACGCAACCAAGAGGAAACAGGCAAAACTCGTCATTGAGATCGACTTCATCGGCATTCAACTCCGACCTTGTTGAACCTGATGAACCAACAAGAGTTATTTGGGGTACGAATGTGTCGATTCAAGAATGTTCTTTAATTTTTAGAGAGTTTTTGTTGAGTTTTAAATATAGGTACAGAAAAGAAGCTGATCAACAAGAGGTTGAGCCCGAGGATCATGAATTGTACTATGTGAGCAAGTTGAACACTATTAGAGAATTGGGGTTGAACAATCTCAACTTGGATGCAAAGAATTTGTTGTGTTATCCTCCTACAAGAAAATTGTATCATCAATTGATCAACTATCCGCAAGAAATCATTCCAATTATGGACCATACTATTAAGGATTGCTTGATTCAAATAATTCAAGATAGCGACGAAGAGGATATTCCTGCTAAACTTGACGACGTTGAAACCAGAGTGTATACCATTCGGCCTTACAATATCAACTTGGTGGAAAAGGGAATGAGAGAATTAAATCCAAACGATATTGATAAATTAGTCAGTGTTAAAGGTCTCACTTTACGTTCCACTCCAATCATCCCCGATATGAAGGTTGCGTTTTTCAAATGTAATGTGTGTGGGCACACAGTTGGGGTTGAAATTGATCGTGGGGTCATTTCTGAGCCCACCAAATGTCCAAGAGAAGTTTGTGGCCAATCAAACTCAATGGTTTTGATTCACAATCGTTCTTCTTTTGCCGACAAGCAAGTTGTAAGATTGCAAGAAACCCCAGATTTGGTTCCTGATGGACAAACACCCCATTCAATCAATTTATGCGTTTACGATGAATTGGTTGATACTTGTCGTGCTGGTGACCGTATTGAGGTTTGTGGTATTTTTCGATCATTGCCAGTCAGAGCAAATTCAAGACAACGTGCGTTAAAGAGTTTGTACAAGACGTATTTGGACATTGTCCATATCAAAAAGATTGACAAGAAACGTCTTGGAGCTGATATTACAACTTTGGAAAATGAATTGGCGGAAAAGGATCAAGAGGTGGAAGAGACTAGAAAAATCACCTCTGAGGAAGAAGCCCAATTGAAGGAAATCTCACAAAGAGATGATTTGTATGAAGTGTTGGCTAGGTCATTGGCTCCGTCCATTTACGAAATGGATGATGTGAAAAAGGGTATCCTTTTGCAATTATTTGGAGGAACCAACAAGACTTTTAAGAAAGGTGGGAGATACAGAGGTGATATCAATATTTTACTTTGTGGTGATCCATCCACTTCGAAATCGCAGATCTTGCAATATGTTCACAAGATTGCTCCAAGGGGTGTGTATACATCCGGTAAAGGTTCTTCGGCAGTTGGTTTGACTGCGTACATCACTAGAGACGTTGACACCAAGCAATTGGTCTTGGAGAGTGGTGCATTGGTGTTGTCCGATGGTGGTGTTTGTTGTATTGATGAATTTGACAAGATGAGCGAGTCAACGAGGTCCGTTTTGCATGAAGTTATGGAACAACAGACAATCTCCATTGCTAAAGCAGGTATCATCACCACATTGAACGCAAGAACGTCTATTTTGGCCTCTGCCAATCCAATAAACTCACGTTATGATCCAAACTTGCCCGTTACGGCAAACATAGACTTGCCACCTCCATTGTTATCTCGTTTCGATTTGGTTTATTTGATTTTGGATAAAGTTGATGAAAGACTTGACAGACAGTTGGCTAGGCATTTGACACAAATGTATTTGGAAGATGCACCGGACACCGTTACTAATAACTATATACTACCTGTTGAACAGTTGGCATTGTATATTCAATACGCCAAGGAGCACTTTAATCCAACTATAACTGAAGAAGCCAAGAATGAATTGGTTCGTGCTTATGTTGAGATGAGGAAATTGGGTGAAGATGCTCGATTATCGGAAAAGAGGATCACGGCAACCACTAGACAGTTGGAATCAATGATTAGATTGAGTGAAGCTCATGCCAAGATGAGATTTTCCAACCGAGTTCAATTGATTGACGTTAAGGAAGCGGTCCGGTTGATCAAGTCGGCCATTAAGGATTACGCTACTGACCCAGTCACTGGGAGGATCGATATGGATATGGTTCAAACCGGTACCACTTCCCAGCAAAGACGTATCAGGGAAGACTTGGTTAATGAGATTTTGAAAATCCTTGATGAAAACAACAACTTGATAAGGTTTAACGATTTAACCATGAAGCTTAATGAGCGAAGTTCATTCAGGATTGAAAATCTGGATATCAACGACGGGTTAAAGAGATTACAACAAGAGGGAAAGATTATTGAAACTGGTGATAACCATAGAAGGACCATAAAGAAGATTGCCGTGATTTAGAGATACTTATTTGTTCAGTGTGTATTAATTATAAATGTATATTTGTTTTATTTCATTCTATAAGTACCCAGCACCGCCACCAACAGCACTGGCAGCAGGACTATTACTTTCCTCATCATTTGTCTTACCGCCATCTACTTCAGCCAACTTTAAAAACTCCTCCAACTCAACATCCAACTCAACATCATCAACCGAGCCGTATTTAGTCTCACCTGTGAAGGCATTCGCCAACTTCAATTCCTTATCCAAATCAAACAAATCACCCCGTGTCAACTTGGTGATGATCTCGCCCAACAACGCAAATTTCATCGTGTATGAATGTTGTAACGAATCTAAATCACGGCGTATTTTCAACAAGTCTATCATGACTGATGTGCAAATAAGTGAAAGAATTAGTGATTTTGTAGTGGGGGTTTGCAAAAGTGAATATAGTTTCGGTTTGGTACGGATGTATGATTGAGCCGTGGTTGAGTTTTGTCGAATGTGTATGCGGCGTAGTATCTTAGTTGAGAAGGATTTGGGAAATATCATAACGAAAGAAAGTGGCCGTGTGTATGTGAGTGTTGAGCTTGTATCAGGTTCAACTGCTTGATGAAATGAGGGGAGGAAAGAAAGCAAGAAAGAAAAAAAAAAAAAAAAAATCTCGTCTGGTCGTGCGCAACACTCAGGTTGCACGTAAAGTTAAATTGCCATGCAATCTCTAAGGCATGCGGAGAGATGTATATCCAGATGATGAAGAGCTGGTGGTTGGTAAGCGCGATAATCACATAACCGGTGTCTATAACGCTGATTTAAAGAGATTGCATGAATTGGCTAAAGATTTTGTTTTTGGCTGCAAATCAGCATAACAAGGTTACAATCTATACTAAATCTACCTCTTGCAGTACTTCAACTCGGCATATCTTAGCACAGGGTAGACAACTCCACTGAATCCCATACACAACCACATGGCAATATCACCACCATACTCACCTCCAACTCTCCTTGCAAGTGGGCCAATCCAGTACTTTTGCGACATACCAACAGCAGCCCCTGTGGCTCCAATCACAAAAGAAGCAGCAGCAGCCCACCCGTGAGTGAGTTTATTAGAATCTTTCCAAATATTGAAATTGTAATGATGCAGAGTAGATTTGCGCAAGTCAAATTGGTCTTCTGTAGAGACATCATGGCTTGCTAATGATGATGATGTTGTTGTTGTTGTTGTGGATGGTGCATCATATGAGCCATCTTTGGCAAATTCTAATTTGTACAAATGGTGGAATCTGCTAGTACGGAATATGGTATTTTCCTCAAGCAACAATATGAAATACATTGAAATCCAGTATCCAATCATTGGCAAGAAATTGCCCAAAATTGTTGAAAACTCATTCCGACCAACTAATGCCGCCACCAAGTACATCGCCGTCACCACAATTGCCCAAAACCATCTCGGAATCTTTGCCAACCAAGTACCTGCCATTTGGATATCGAAAGCTGCCGAGTACGTATTGAGAATATTGTTTGAAATCAATGAGAGAAACATAATAACGAGCAAGAACTTGCCGCCACCTCCCCATGGTTTAAATGCTTCATTCAACAATCCACCCATTCCCCATTTCGCATATGCATCACCCCATGGCTTGTATCCAAGGGCAACATTGCCAATGAGTAACCCAGCAACACCGACAAACGTGGTGGGGAGGAAAATGCCCAACAAAGTGATACAAAACACTTGCACATCTGGTGTATCCTCAGGAAAGAGAATGTAGTAGTCAGAAGCAATCCCACCCCAAGTTGCAGTTATGGAGTAGCATAACGAAAAGAAACTTAGCCAGTTGCCCTTGATTGTGGCAGAATCAGTAATGGCATCATCCAAGGTCAAGTATTGGAATTTCTGCGACGCAACAATGTACAACAACAAGAATGACAAATTGACAGGTATGCTAAGAAACGTTTCCACTCTCAACAACTGCTTGATCCCACCAATTGCAACAAGAAGCGTGACACCAGCAATAATAACAATCCCCGCCCACAACGGGACCCGATCATCGCTCAAACTAGCCAAAATCTGACCACCGACAACACAATTGACGACTGACCATCCAGTGACCCCAATAATATTGACCAACGCCACGAACTTCACAAACCACCATCCAAAGAGGAATCTTGCACTTACCATTTGTCGACATCCGGATCTGGGCCCCATCACTGAACAATATGCTGCCACCACACATCCCAACCCTTGACCAATGATTCCAGCAATCAAAGTGTTTCGTAACCCTAGCTCGAAAGTTAGTGGGCCTAGAAAGAATGATGACATTGAAGTGAGTCCTCCACAGGCCGAGCACCAAAGACCTAGCACGCTGATGAATTGGCCTGTTTTGTTGGATGAACGTTCACTCGGTAGGATCCGTTCTATTCCTCGAGTTTCGACACCGAGCGAGTCAAGTTTTTCTGATGCAAGATTGAGGTAGTGGAATATCGAAGCATGGTTTGCTGGTGTAGTGCTTGTGAAGGAGGAAGATTTGATAGATGTGAATGACGGAGATTTAGTCAAGTGTTTGGGAGGTGTGTTGCTGTGGCTCGTTGCTGACACATCTTCGTCGATGTCAGTGCTTATCATTTTCAGTGTTGCTACTGGAGAGTAGTATCAGGTAAGTAAATAGTAGGCATTGTCAATGCAATTGCAAATTTTTTTTTTTTTTACATCTCTGCCCCCTGATGTAATTGTTGATCAAGCAGTTGCGTATGCGCATAATCGATTCTGAAGGTGGTTTTGTGGCTTGAACATCAGGTGAGATGAATGAAATACAGGTAGGTCTCGGTCGATGTTGAGGAGACTCCTTGTTGAGGTCAGTATATTCTGCAGTACTTGGTGGATGAAATATGACTGTTTAGTAAGGGAGAGTCTGCAATGGACGTGTAATTGCCATTTCTCTTTGCCACACTGGTATGCGCTTTCGTGGCGGAACCCTCGATTTTCTTATATTTTTTTTGCTTCTATCGCTTCTGCGACTGATTCAATATATTGAACCGCTCTCCTAAGTACGCTCTGACTTTGACACCAACTTCATAACAGATCTAGGCTTTTATAGGAAGGCACAGCCATATGTATGTTGAAAGCTGAAGCTTTTGTCCGCAGAATAGTGAGAGAGGTTGAAGTTTTGTAAAGAGTTTCTCTCTGCTGTGTAACTAAAGAGGAGCCATGCCCAGTGCATTAACGAACAGACCCTCCACTTCTGTATACGAGAACATACAAACGTGACCCTGCTACTTCAAAGTAAATCTAGATTGATGAAGCCTTGGAAGAAAGAACGTGAGAAAAAAAAAAAGGTAAGCTTCATCATCCAAACGTTTGCTTTTCGATGGGACACACAAAACAGTCAAGAAGTTCAAGGCGGGCCTGGCTGTATTTGGTTCTTGAGGGGGGGGGGATTGAGTTTGTTTTAGGTTGAATGTTTTCTCTTTTAGGCAATGCCAGAAGTTTTGTTTTGCAAATCTAGACTACTTCAAATTGGGGGATAAGAGGTAATGGTGAAACAAGTTGGTGAGAAGCCAAACGGTCGACTTAAATCCATCTTTTACATGATCAAGGGGATTACTTTGAAACTAAGAAAGTGAAACTTTGTTCCTCGGTTATGCGTTTGTGCTTAATTTGGAGATTAAGCATTTCTCAAAACACGAAATGTATAATCTAACCCGGTGATTGTAGTTGCGTAAATATACCACTCACTTATGAAGCCATTGATCTTTACTGGGATTGCATCGATTCATAACCGAGGCATAACCGTACACAGACCAAAAAAAAAAAAAAAAAGAAATTGATGAATAAAGATGTAAGCAATTTCAGGACGACAATGTGTCCAGTGTGCTGTGTCCAGTGTGCTGTGTCCAGTGTGCTGTGTCCTTCAGTGTGCCTTAAATACTGTACGTATGTATGCACTGCGTGTTAAACTAGAGAATCCAAACCCTACAGAGTAAACTTGAAATTTGAGACTTTTTTGTTTCTGGCCTGTTGAGCCCATCAGCTCAAATGGGTGGAGGTGGTTTACTTTTGTAGAAAAAAAAAAAGAGATAGGAAGGATCTTAGGAGAATCTACTTGAAAGGGGTTGTTGGTAAGTTGCTGTCTCCAAGCACATCCTGAAGTACGTTTTTGCAGATACAGCCACAGCAGCTATTTATAAATTCAACAATTGGGGGTGGAAAGATAAGAGATATATCAATTTCTCAAAAAACAAAAACAAAAAAAAACAAAAAAAAACAAAAAAAAAGGATTAAATTAGCCTCAATCTTTGATCCTCCCTTATTGTTTTGACTTTATAATATTGATTGATCCCGATATCATCCATTACGTCAACAAAACGCTAGGTCTGTTTGGTTATTCACGAACATTTGTACATGCAAGCCACACCCCCTCATGCTACTCTGGAACTGAGTAGTCTTCCTATAGAGTGATACCGAAAGTCATTGGTAAGCGTGCTGTCGTTTGCTAGTTAGTATAAACATAATCAAAATGTAGTTGGGTCAATCCATCAACCAACATAGGAAATAAACCAATTTAAAGTCAGATAATAAATTAGTTTCTTTACATTTGAGTTTTTTGTTCAAATAATGTAGATAAGTATAGTTAATTTTGAATCATCATCTTTTTCAATTGCTATTCCTGTTGGTCAATGAATGTGTGTGGTCCCCATATTGAACACACGAGGATGTCGATGTGCAAATGATATGATGACATACGTATATAATGGTTGAGCAAACAGTTGTTATGGCTAACTACCCATTCTGGGATAAAAAAATTTTTTTTTTATTCCTAGATGTTTCTGTTTCTTTTCTTTTTTTTTTCTTCTCTTCTTAGGTGCCCGATGGTGCGGCTTTGGTAATCCCCCGATTTGGTAATTGATGCTCTGTCACTGCCACTGCCACTGCCACAATTCTGAGTTAAAAACATACACAAAAAGGGAAGAAGTAAAACTAAATAATCTACGATTCGAATGTTTTTCTAGACACCAGCAATTGCTAAATAATCAAAGCGTCTGGGCGCATTAGTAACGACATCAAGTGAGAAAGAGCTTCTTAGGTACTTACCTCCTCTCCTCCGAGGAGGAAAGCAAAGTATTGTGCGAGTGTACGAATGTGCAATGCGTGTAGGTCTATGTGTATACAGCATATGTCTTATCTGACTTCAAATCCGATACAATGATACATATTGAAGTGAAGTGAAGCGGATGGGGGGTGAAAAGTCTGCATGCCCCTCCCCCCTCCTCGTATGTTGCCCCACCTGAACTCATATTACTCAAAGCGAACGAGACAGAGACACACAAACACACAAACAAACAAACAAACAAGCAAATAAACAAAACAAGACAATTTATATGTGAAACACTATGCTAAAATAAACAATAAGATAATAGTACAATAACAAATAAGTAAATCTCTGTAATAGTAACAAAACCACAATAATAGTTTACAGACAAGAAAAAAAAAAAAAAAAAAAAAAAAAAAAAAAAAAAAAAAAAAAAAAAAAAAAAAAGAACCAAAATTGAAAATGAAAAGAGAGCAAAAAACAATAGAATCAGTTAGGGAGATAATATACGTACATCACCAGATTATTTTGTAGTAGACCCAACCACAACCATTGGCACCCTATATATTCCGATTTATGAGTTGAATGTAAACAAAGTGAAACAAAGTGCAGTGTTGCACATTTTTGTGTCGTAAATACTTCATTGATGGACAAAAGGGAAGTCAGCGATAATGTGGCTGCACGTGCATATATCATCTGGTTTGTTTTCTTGCGCGTCAGCATAAATTAGCAAAGTTGATCTTAAGACTTACCTGCTCATTCTTTGAAGTAGTTTGAGGAGAAGTTCTGGTGTTTTAACTTTACGATAAACAATTTTGGTACAACTTGACTCGGGCTCCTCGGTTGAATAAGGGAATTTTATGGGATTTTTTTTTTATTAAGAAAATTTAAAATCAAAAGAGCAAACGTTTGTAAACTCTTTTCATCAAATATTATTTATTAAATATTTTTTATCTTGTGAAAAGAACGAAAAAGAAATAAAATTTAAACCAAAGACAAAAAGAGACAAAAGAGACAAAAGAGACAAAGACAATCACACTCTCTTAAAGGAGTTTCAAAAAAATAAAAATAAAAAAGAAAAAATAAAAAAAAAAAGCAAAACTTGCAAATACAGATAACCACCACACACACACACACACACACAATCTTTCTATACATATATATATGTACGCACCCCTTGTACATATGGATCTATAAATATCCCTTGAAAGTGTCCTTAACATCATCATTGACATCATTGCTTTACTTACTCAATTGTCTATTACTCATCACACAGCTCAAGCATACGCCCACACACCCTACGAAGCTATATTCACACCACATCCACATCCACAACCACAACCACAACCACACACAGCAACGAAATATAATACACATCACATCCAAGTCCCTTTACTTGAAACACACATATTATTAGCAATCTGAATAACAGCTGGTCTGCTAATTCACACACATTGCACGTATTATTTAAATTCTCCAGATTAAAAGAACTTCTTTCCACACACACCCATTCACTTCAAAGCAAAGAGAGATGTCAGTAGTAACAACATTAATCAAGATTGAAAGGAATGTCACCATGGTATCTACTGGAGTAGTAGTGATGCTCATATCCTTGGGAATTTTGTTACTACTTGTTGACTTCATCTTGTATGTACACACATGCTACATCAAGAAGGATTTGAACAAGTTGGACAAGGTATACATCTACTAAATGGGAAACTCAACGTACAATAGAGGACATAATAATTCATCTAGATGGGAAACTACAAAAAAAGAAAAAAAAGCAGAAAGCATGTCGAGAAGAACAACGCATCAAGACACGTTGAGAGAGGAAATTAATCATAGCGTCAGTGTGGGAAACTTTAACTAAGATCGTCTTAATGATCTGCTATTATATATTTTATGTTATATGTAGATTGTATTGAGATGTAATATAATAAAGTGGTTATTCTCTAGAAAACTATACAAATGATTTAAATGTGTAATACACTGAATTTGCAACACTTGATAATTTTTTATGCGACATTGATAATATTTTCACGACATTGAATTGTTACAAAATCTTCAACAACTTCCACCATTACAAGCCACTAGAGAGATCATGACCGGGGAATCGCCGTTACCGCATCCAGGTGCATCTTCAATGCAACAGAACCATACCGCAGCTCGACATATCAAGCAAGAACCTACACCCAACGCCAATGCAACACCAGCTTCAACTGACAATGATGATGAAATTGATTCCATGCCATTTGAAGAGTTACAACAACTATACCACACTTTACAAGAACAGTTTAAGGTTGCATCATCTCAATTACTGTCAACTTTTGAAAACGAACAAAGTCAACGTAAAACATTGAGTTATTTTGAACGTCGTAATCAGGCAATCTTGAACATATTGGAGCATCTAGAAGACAACTCCACCACTAATGACAACTTTACATCTCCCAATTTATTTGATACCGAAAGGATAAATAGAATTGTGGAAAAAGTACCTCGTTTGGCCAAAACGCTATCGCCACTAACACAACATCCTCAACTATTTGCCAACGTTGCAATACCTTGCAATTTATTACTCAATGCATACTTGATTGAAAATATCCCCGATATAATCAATGACGACCTAACATCTATCGAAATCAACCCACAATCTATTGAGGCTTGGTGTCGCCGCAACCGTCAATCAGTGACGACAAATTTAGTTCCTGGCGCAAGCAAACCAGTCACTCTTGAAATGTTGAAACGATTGAATGTGTATAATGGAGTCGAGTTTGATTTGGGAATTGATGGGAAAATGATTGTTACTCCACAAGCTGCTAGTTCATCTAGCAAAAAGAGAAAGAGAAAGTAGTAGGTACATAAAAGGTCCTTCTTTATTTTTTAATTTTTTTTTATTAACATTAAATATAAAAATGCTGACATCTTTTTATTAGCTTACGTAGTTGCTGTAATTGTTGCCATTTGCAACTTTGAATGATCCACGCCGTTCCCTCTTTAATATCGTTTCCAAAACTCGAGTATTTTCAATAAACAATTTGAAAATAAAGACTCGTTTATGGAATGCAAAGTTCCCCTTGTCAATTAATCGAATAACATCAAGAAATAAATCACCATCTTCGAAAATTGAACTTGAGCTCAACTTCAACTTGTGCAATTCTCGTATTGCTTTTATTTCAATCTTGGATAAGATTGAATTCAAATTGTGTAAGCAATGGAAAACTGTTCTTGTGAGTGGCGGGCTCTGACTTTCAATTGATGTTTCCTCAATCATGCTGTTGAAAATGTTGAAATACTGTGCGTCACGATACGGATTGACGATAGCCACATTGAACAAGTTGGCATCATCTTTGGATTCACCACCACTGGCACCACCAAGTTTGAATTCCACATCACCATCAGGAGCCGGTCTAGGATATGCAAACTTCATGCTGTTTCCATATTGATCCAATACCGAACTCCAGCCATACTCATCAAGTATCTCCACCCCTTCAACTGTAGTTGAAACCATCCCAAGCACATAAAAACAAACGCCTCTAATTTCCCAAATGGGACAATTGTGGAATTGGTCCAAAATCAACTCAACAATCGATGACTCTAAATTGATATTGTACAACGGGTCCAACAACTGGATCCCATACTTGCCTGATCCAATTTGCCCAATTATCCACAAGTTCTGTTTAAGCAAATTGAGCATATCGCAATGAATTTCATCTTGGTTATCCACATCAAGAAACTCATCACCATTATTGATTTGATTGAATATGTTTTCCACCGAAGACAAGATTTGATCAAAGAAATTTTGTGCCACGCCATGTTGGAAGTAACTCAAGCCCTCTTCAGTCGACAATAAGCATTTGAAAAAATACAACGACGATAATTCAACATCGCCAATATCCAAATTGGTTTTACCACCTCGGTGTTCAAACGCTCCCATGCTCACATAGGGATAAAATTGAACGCGTATTAATTGTTCCAATTTCTTCAGATACTCAAATTCAGTAATTTGAAACCATTTGTTGAATTCGTGTTCAAGGTACCCCTGTGATTCCAAATACTGAAACCCATGACGATCATTTAGGAAATGCACAAGAAATCGGCGCCCAATTTCGTACTTTTGTAAAATGTGGACAATTGGCTGATACTTGATTATCGACTGCAAGTTGCGGAAATTGTTTCCTTGACAATGATTAAACAATAAATCAATCGAGCAAATAACGATATCATGATTGACATCGTACAAGTTATCAATAAGCACACCAATGCAAAATTCTTGACATTCCAAAGTGTTTAGCAATCGCGGAATGACATGTTTCAATAACGAAATGCGAATTTTCAAATTCGACGTGGTCAAACTCATCTTGAGCAAAATTCTAAACGGCGTGTTATCAACAGTGTAATCAGCATACCGAAACAACGTCAAGATGAACAAATTGGTAGTTTCGGTTTGGCTCGATGCCGAAATGATATTTGTAAACATTGTAAACAACTGCCAGCTCGTTAAAAAATTCAACCCATCGGTACTGCCACTCAAGACTCCAATAAATCGCAAATACCCCATCGATGCTGTATTCTCGAGCCGTTTCTTACTCAATATCGGGTCTTTTGAAGATATACCACTATACGGATCAATCTGCGCCACAATTTCAGCAATTTGTGGAAGCATCTTGCTTGACGCAAAATACTTGAGTCCTGCATCGGTGCTGAGAAACATTTCAAATAAGAGGCACCCAAATTCAATATATCTTGATGCATTCCTATTATTATGCACCGACGAGAACCGATACTTGAATGGACGATAAAACGAAACCAATCTTTTGAAAAATTTCGGCGATTTCTCCAAAACTTCTTCAAACCGCTTGGAATCGGTTAATGGACCCTGAACTAAGCTTGTTAGCAAGGGCCAATTCCATTGTTCAAATTCCTTAATTGTTAAAACTTTACTATTGGCAATCATGGTTTTGAACACGTCATCGTCAACATCGGAGTTTGCTTGTGCCGTGATGCTCTTGACTTGAGACTTGATGAATTGATTCGTCTCCACCGCGCTGGTCTTTTCGCTATTTGCCAAGGTTATATGTTCAGATATTCCTGGTATTTGTAACTTGGTCATGATCAACTCAGAAGGCAAATAGCTATTGGAAATGAAGTAGAGCCTCAGAAGAAGATAACCAGCTTTCTTTTGTAAACTTTTGTCCCCATCCTCTTGAGGTTCTTCTATAATCAGCAACAATTTTTCAAGCAAGCCATTCCTCACCAAGATATATGTAAGTAGTCCTTGGTAGTGGTGGATAATGTCTCTCGGAAACGGCTCCTTTATATCATTGTATTCAAAAGTGAACTTTCTCTTAGTTCCTAAATTCTGTTGTTGGTATTGGTGATTGAATTTGGCTATGAAATCACCAATGGTTGAATTCTCCAACCATGGAAATACCTTGATCCTTAATGCATCTAGTATAATATCAAGAATGAGATCTTGAACGCGATGGTTCTTTTTGCTCAAGTTTATCAAAAGATTCTTTATACTTGTAAAATTGTTGATTGAAAACGCAATCAAACCATTGAAATCACGCAATAATAACGATATTAAGAATGCAACTTTTTGTAATTTGAAATTAGAAACGTGCTTGAATTTGGATTCTCCTGTATTTTCATCGGTTGAAAAGACTGCAATTAATGAATCCAAATCAAATCCATTGCGTACAAATTTCCTTGAATTTTGGAAACTTAATAGCCGTAGTACTATCATTAGACAAGTTGACGCCACCTCAAACGATCCTTCAATGATTGACGTTATCATTAGTTTAAACCCTCCTGAGTGGAAAACTAGCTCTGGTTTAAGCAAAGCAACCTCGCAAATGGTTTCCAAGCAAGCATTTTTGAAACCCTCTGGGATAGGTGCTATACGTAAACCATATGCTGATAACGTATGGTTGTGATCATGCAGATCACCTTCCACAATAGCAACCAATGCCTTTATAACTCCAACTGATAGCAAATCGGCACCTTTGTTTATTGTCAAGTACTGCCGTATTAACTTCAATGCTTGGGTCATTTCAATCAATGAGGACTTGTATTGATCGTTAGCTAGGCTTGTTATGATGAAAATAAGTAGTTTCAGTTGCCCTAGTAGAATAAGACTATCGTAGTTGACAATCAAATGCCGTAATATTCGATAACAAGATGATCTCACTTCCGGTACAGGGTGGCACAACATAAACTGTATTCTAGGTAATACTGTTCTAATCTGCACTTCTTCCTTCAAATTGGGGTAATTCTGAAATAGCGATACCAAATCATTTGATTTTTGAACTATTGAGTATTCATCTTTATCCTTGAGTGAACTTAGATTGGAAAGCAAATCGCTCAAAAGCCATGTTGGGCTTTCCGCGTTGGATTCAGTTGATGCAAACGAAGGTGATGATGATCGGAGTGTTGGTCTATTGGGTAATGTAGCACTACGAATTCTCAATTGCTCAGATTGTAGTCTAGCAGTGTCAATCACAAGGCCCGGCCTTTCCTTAGTTTGTTGTTGATGCAGTTGTTGTTGTTGTTGGTGCAGTTGGTGAAGTTGGTGAAGTTGTTGATGCAGTTGGCTCCTTTCGACTGATTGAATCGGAACATTCATTGACGATATTGTTGATCCTCGCTCTCGTTCAAATTCACCATGAGATTGTTTGTGCATTATGTATGATTGTTGTTGTGGCACTCCAGATAAAGACTCCTGTCGTTGTCTCTGAGAAGCATTCTGTTGCAAATGCGGATTTGAAAGTTGAGTTTGAATTGGCTGTAGTGACGGAAGCGATTTTATTGACGTAGTCTTTCTTGGCACAGCACTATCTAGCGTAGACGTGGATGAGCTGTGCATTATAGCTATTATATACCACGATAGCGTATTACAGCCACCTTTGATAATTCAGGCACCTATTTCTAGGTCGTGTCTCGGTTTCGTGTTTTGTTTTTTTTTTTTTTCTCTTCTTTGTTCTGTTCGCCCCAAGTTTGGCAAAATCGCACGACAATCAATCTTTTTTTTTTGACACATGTCTCAAGGTTGCAAAAGATAAAGATGTGTGCGGTCTCAAGAGAGATAAGGCGAGTATCACAATGGGTTTGTATATCATGAGATTTGTAAGGTGATAGTGAGTTGTTTACATCCGGGGAAGGGGCACAATAACTGTGTCTTGAATAATTTGGCCTTAAATTGGTGCAAATTTGTTCACTATCCTTCACGAGCAATAACTTCCAAAATAGAAGAGATTGAAAGATGCACTTTGTAGTGAAGTGGGATTACTCCCTGTGGGAAGCAGATGAGAATCTTTACTTAGGAGGAAGTAGAGTGGTTGTTGATGAGACGCGTTCACTCAGAGTGGTGCAAATTTGAATAGCCGAATTTCTGTTCCAACCGAAATTGGACTTAGTTTGCCACCGAAAAATTGTTTTACAAAAGAACTGCTAGGTTAGTTGTATGAAATGACGTATTGTGGCATATTAATTGGTGCGTCGCTAATTTTAAAATGTCCATGAGGGATAATTTTGCAGATGCGTGACACATCATTTGCATGGGGGGAGGGGGGGAGTTTGTGTCATGTCACATGTGGTGAAAGATTGGTTGTGAATGAAGTCTATGATGTAATATATGTCTTCATGGGTGTCACTGAGGACCTGTTTTGAACGTACTACATTTTATTTTTTTTTTTCATCAAGAGCCTCCATAGAAGCGAAGTGGAAGGGAGAATGGGGGGAAGGACAGTGTTGGGGTGTAAGAAGCTTGTCTATGACATAATTAACCATTGACGTTAAATTATTTGGTCTCAGAAGGTTGTTCTTGTTTCAAAACGAAAAAGAGAAAATGGCAGGGACTGCATATAATTATAATCTTCTTGGGTCAATTTCTTTTTTTTTTTATTTTTGAAGTTTTAAAAATTAATTTTTAAATTAGATATGTATTTGTGTGTGGGTGTGGATGTGTGTATGGGTGTGGGTGGCCAAAATTTTTTGTTAAGGTGAAGGGAGGGGCGAGAGAGAGAGAGAGAGAGAGAGAGTTAAAAACTTAAACTTGAATCTAAAACACATCATCCACAGTGTGTGAATTAGTGCTGATGAGTGATCCATTTACGCTTAGAGTCAAAGTCTCCTGTTGTGTGTCTTTGTTGTTGGTATAGAGTCCTTTTTTTTTATGTTTTTTTTTCAAGATCTGTCCTTTCTTTGAAAGGATCTCTCTATAAGACGTAGAGTTACGGATGCAAAGATAATATCTTCCGGTTGGATTATATTTGTATATACAATAATATCAGCGATTGGGTGTAGGGTGTGGGTATATTATCTCTTTCTCGGCCATTTTGTGTTGTTGTATTTACACCAATACTCTTTTTCTTTTGGTTATGATCCTTTTTTCCGTTATCAATTAACAGCATTTGATTGGTGGGAAAAGATTTATTTACATACACACAAAAGAATTGGTTTTCCCTTTCTTTATCATCACTTTGTTACATTCCATTCCCCACTGAGAGATCTAGTTTATTAACCATTACACGCCCCCCCACCCCCCCCCCCCCCCAACAACACCGTCC
>NW_026261411.1:308-1381 GCF_024610275.1 Lodderomyces theae | reverse complement strand
ATGTACTGCTACACTTTGCACTTTGCACTGTTGCACTGTTGCTCTGCTCTGCTGCTCTGCTGCCTCTTTGCCTTGGGACGATAACCAGAGAATACCCACACGGGCATCTCCTGTTGGTGGCATTGGGAATTGGGAAGACAAGGGGGATGGTTTTGGAAGAGGCTGGTTTATATATGGAAAAATTGGAAGAGGGGAAATGGAAGGCGAAAGAAGCGAGAAGAAGAAAAGTTGTTTGTTTACGATGAAAAAGTTTTTCTTTTTTTTCGCCTTTTTAATTCGCGCATTTTGCGTGCGGCGAAAAAGACGAGTTTTTCCGATGCATGCGTGCGTCTGCTACGGTGGTTTCAATGGGTGGTGGTGGGAAACTGTGGGAGGAGTGGTGAGAAAGTGTGGAACGAGGGTGGCATGCAAGATAGAGTTAGAGTTAGGGTTTGTGATTGGGAGATTGGAGATTGGAGATTGGATTACAAATGCTGATGTAAGAGGCGGTTACAAAAGAGGTTGTTGGGTTTATGTGTATAAGGATTTGTTGTAAAGTGCAAGAGAGTGTTGGTTTGTTTTTTTGGGGGATGTGGTTTAGTATTCTGAGGTTTTGAGCTGTGGGAGTGGAAGCTGTAGTTGTTCTTGTATTGTATTGTGGTGTATTGTCTTGTTTTAGTTGTCGCTTTGTCTTGTTTCTTGCTCGATCTCATCAACTTTTGATGCCAAAAAGTAGTGATCCTGGAGACATCTTGACGAGTTCTAGAGATATAGCGATGGTTGTTACACCTGTGTAATCTGCGGAGGTCAATTGGTCTGTTTCTTCATTGCTTGATGTACCTTCCATCCCTCTTGAGGCGGGATCATCCATTCTTGTCACTCTTGCATTAGTCGATGTCTGCGTGCTTCGGGTGCTGATTTCTCTCTGGGGGTGCGTGTTGGTGCACTGTAAGGTGGTCAATTGTTCTTGTCGGGGTCTGTTATGGTGGTGTGTGAACCAGTTGTGTTGAAATCGGACCACTTTTGGTCTCCCCAGGTCTTGGAAATACCCATTTGGAAGCTCTTTGCGATGGCCCAAAACCGACGTCGACGTC
>NW_026261411.1:0-277 GCF_024610275.1 Lodderomyces theae | reverse complement strand
TGTTTGTGGCGGAAAACCAAAAAAAATACAGTATGTCACGTAGGTGACGATATATGTCACATGTCTTTTTCATGATCTCGCCCGTACAAAAAATTAATCTGGCCTGGATTCGAACCCTGGTGCGGGCTGTTCTGGGGAAATCTGGGATTTTGGCAAAAAAAATTAAAAAAAAAAAGAGATTGCAGCACCTGAGTTTCGCGTATGGTCACCCACTACACTACTCGGTCAGGCTCTCACAAGCTTAACTACAGTTGATCGGACGGGAAACGGTGCTTTA
>NW_026261413.1:0-1422 GCF_024610275.1 Lodderomyces theae | reverse complement strand
GAAAGAGAGAGATTTGAAAAGACTCTTGAAACTGGTGAGATCTTATCTAAGTAAGCACTATGAAGTAAATGCGCATTTTTCCGCCTTTTGCATTTTAAAAGTGTACTGAAACTCTAAGATGTTTGTTCTATGATTACACCAAAACTAAGGAGTAAATTGATTGAGCAGAATTCCTCGTATCTGAAGTTTTGCTATTCAACCGGGCCTAGTAATTTGAAAACTGCCCAGTGTGTATTTCCTTTCTTTGCAGATTGTTTTTCATTCTCAAACAAGTATTGTGTCAAGCCAATTTATACTTTGTCTCGTGGGTGCAACACTTACAATCTAATCGCTCAATACGAACAAATAGCTGCGAGGTCAAAAGCATTGAAATTTGGTGACTAAATGGCGAGGTATCTACATGGACTAAGATACGACCTGAATGTATACAAGACATGGCTGCAATGATGTGCGGATGAGAGGACTTTTTTTCCGTGCGGATCAATTGCGGCATTTATTTACCCCACGTAAAACTTAGACTTGAACATGGAGTTCAACGTTAATTGAAGACGGTCATCATTGGCCCATAAAGTGTAAAATTTTACTTATGGTAAACCTAATCCTTGAATTAGCAGGATCGCATGTTCCAAAGCTTTTGGTACAACCGAAATAGTCCATTTTATCTCGTTCAATTTGACCCGAATTCTTCCACAATGTTGACCCCGTTCCTCGGTTAATTCTCGCATTCAAAAATCAAGACTATAAATACAAAACTTCTTTCCTCTTCTACACCCTTAAATTTGTCAATCTGACCTTGCTGCATTGTATACACTAAGGCGATCTAGCTTGGCCTTTAACTTCAAGTAGGATATATCTTTCACATTCACGTTCCAAATAGCGAACTGTTAACAGCATATACAATCTCCACATAGAACACACATATCATAATGTCGTTTCCATTCACCGCTAAAAATGTTAGTTTGAGCCAGGGCCCAGACCCAAAGACCTCGATTCAAACTGAAAGAGAAGCCCAAAAGTTCAACCCACAAGCCATGCAATACTTTTTGGAAGGCTCCGAACAACGTGGTGAGTTGATCAAAGCCTTGACTCAACAAATGGAGAGAGATCCAATCTTGTGGACTGATGGCTCCTTCTACGACTTGACCAAGAACCAACAGAGAGAGCTAACTGTCACTAAGATTAACAGAATCTCCAGATATTTGGAAGGTGATTCACTCGATGTCTTCCATAGGAGAATGTCATTGCTTAGTGTTTTTGACCCTGGTGCAAGTACTAGAATTTTTGTTAACTTGGGATTGTTCCTCTCTTGTATCAAAGGTAATGGTACCGCTGAACAATTGAAGTATTGGGCTGTTGACAAGTACACTGACAAGATTAGAGGTATCTATGGATGTTTCGGTATGACTGAGTTGGCTCATGGTT
>NW_026261414.1:0-1449 GCF_024610275.1 Lodderomyces theae | reverse complement strand
CCGTTGGATATTTTTTGTGCCAAACCTAAGCCTACCCCTTTCTCAGCCAACATCTTCAAACATTGTCTCTGCGGTAGCAAATTGAGCCAGGGGAAAAGAACGGTATCGGGTAGGTCAAGTAGGTGCTCATCAATAGGGAGAGTCCTTGCAATTATCTCAAATGGTAAATCAGAGAGCTTCATTCTACTCAGTGGGCAAAAACTGTTTTGCTAAGGGTAAGCGATGCGTATTTTGAAGCACTCACACACTGAATATAGGATGAGGAAAGTGGTGAGCATTTATGACACAANCATTTATGACACAAAAACAAGTCACACATACCATTTTTTGCAACTCTGGATACATAACAATTTCGTGATGGGATAAAAAGATAGTTTCAGGATGCTAAGTAAATATCAAATCAAGAATACCTTTGGTAACTTAATATTAAGTTCTGTCCACTCCGTTTCCATAGCTCCACATACACTTACCTATTTCCACCTCCATACATTTCTTCCATAATACTGTCACCACATTANCCTTTTTTGCAACTCTGGATACATAATAATTTCGTGATGGGATAAAAAGATAGTTTCAGAATACCTTTGGTAACTTAATATTAAGTTCTATCCACTCCGTTTCCATAGCTCCACACACACTTACCTATTTCCACCTCCATACATTTCTTCCATAATACTGTCACCACATTAAGAAATATTTCAAATTAGAAGTATTCCCAACAACATGAGCGGAGTCAAAATTTCACAATTCTTCAAAAAGGTTTTCGACTCGATAAAAACTGCTGTCTCGGCGGTGTGCCAGAAAGAGGGCAAAGGGGTTGCCACTGCAGTTTTTGTCTTGACCATACTTGTACTTTACATATTAGTGGCAATTTTGATTCAGTTGGCTAGATTCAAAAAGAAGAACATAGCGGAAAGACAAGCACAATATAGTGCTTCACATAATGGAGAAGACCTGTCATTTATGAGAGCCTGTGCTCAAATTATAAAATCCATAAAAGTGTGTTTTACCAATCGAGGTGCTAATGGCGAGAGGCAACACGGATCTACATTTGAAATGCATGTATTAGATGAACAAAATAACTCGCAAGAGAGAGACACCGGGTCAAATACTCAAATCACCGCACAGACGACCCCCGCCGAAGCAGGTCCTGGAGCGAATGATACGCATGGGTATTTAAGACCACCACATTCAGTTCAAAATTCGGTCCTTTCTGTAGATACTCGGCACAACTCCATTTCATCAAGACTTCACCTGAGTTGGTTATACATTAGGTATTCCCTAGGCATCTTTTTTTTTGTTGTTGCAACTGTGGCATTCATTGCATCAGAGGTGTGGGTTTGCGTTCAGATTTGGAATCCATAGCCATTTAATAATTCCCACATAATTCTTTGTACCATCAACGTCATTTTCTTTTATATCGTGCTTTAAAATCGTAGTGTTCTGATG
>NW_026261412.1:0-1542 GCF_024610275.1 Lodderomyces theae | reverse complement strand
GAAAGAGAGAGATTTGAAAAGACTCTTGAAACTGGTGAGATCTTATCTAAGTAAGGCGCTGATACGATAAGTTATCTACTTCGCAATGTACATATATTAATTTGAATGAAATGAATTCTTGACTGAGAATAATTATAACAAGCATCATCTATGAATGTAAAAATAAAAGAGCCTTGGAGCTCTGCTTGTCGATGAGCCAAATGTTTTACTTTCTACCTCACAGAGCCAGTCTCGCAAAATTTTGTACAAGTATTTGGCTACAAGTTCAAGTCATGATATTTGAAACATGTGACGCCGTTTCGTTTGCAAACCGAAGCTTATTTGATATTTGGCTCCTTAATGTAAAGATTGAAGTCACGTAGAAGCTTGCTCAATATGGCCGATTCACTACATTATGGTCGTAACTTGAGGTTCTTTAGCGGGTATTCCATATTCTCTTTGTGTGTGTGTGTGTGTGTGTGTGTGTGTGTGTGTGTGTGTGTGTTATTTTTACTTTACGGGGAATTCGACTTTACAGTATATGGAAATTGAAAAATTTAGATCAGTATTCGAAGCACGGACTTAAACAGCTGCTTTACTTTTATGAAGCACAAGCTCGGAGATATCACAGCGCCATTTGTCTATTTAAAGTATACAGTCTTGTATAAACCGAACCCCCCCTCACTTAACTCTGACCCAAAACAAAAAAAATAAAGAAATGAACCCCGCAAAAATGAATGTGAAATAAAAATAAAAAAAAAGAAAAAAAAAGAAATTTACTATATACGAAGGTGGATATAAATAGCGGCTTGGTTCTCACCGCCTTCAATGACAGCTATACATTCACTTTTGTTGCGATTGCTACGTTTGATACAGTGTTATCTTGGTGGTTCATATCTTCTTTGTCGAAAAATTAGGCCGATCTAGCATCACAGCTTCTAATTGGATTATTATCACACATCTACTTTAAAAAATTCCAAGCCAACCTAACCACATTTTAGTATATCTAATTAAAAATGTCGTATCCATTCACCGGTAAGAATGTCAGTTTGAGCAAAGGTCCAGACCCCAAAACATCGATTCGAACTGAAAGAGAAGCTCAAAAATTCAACCCACAAGCTATGCAATACTTTTTGGAAGGCTCTAAAGAAAGAGCAGAATTGATCAAAACCTTGACTCAACAAATGGAAAGAGACCCCATTTTGTTCACCGATGGTTCTTATTACGACATGAGCAAGGAGCAATTGAGAGAGTTTACTGCTGCTAAAATCAACAGACTCTCTAGATACTTGGAAGTGGATTCTCTCGATGTTTTCAATATCAGACAATCCTTGATTGGTGTTATTGACCCTGCTGTTGGAACTAGAATGGGAATTAACTTGGGATTGTTCCTTTCATGTATTAGAGGTAACGGTACAGCAGCGCAGTTGAAATACTGGGCTTTGGACAAGCATACTGCCAAGATTAGAGGTATCTATGGATGTTTCGGTATGACTGAGTTGGCTCACGGTTCCAATGTTGCTGGTCTCGAGACCACTGCAACTTTTGACAAGGCAAGTGACG
>NW_026261415.1:0-1624 GCF_024610275.1 Lodderomyces theae | reverse complement strand
TAAAGAAAGAAAAAAGTGGAAGAAAGAAGGATAAAGATAAGATGATGGGATATAACCTTTGATATTTATACAAAGAAGAAGAAAAAGAAGAAAAAAAAAAATTTCAGCTTCTGGTATAATATGAAAGTAATGTGGGGGTAAAAGTGTGACAATAAGCGGCGTCGGACTTAATGTACAACAACAACAACAACAACAACAACAACAACAACGTTTCTTAAGTATGGGCTCTTCTTAACTATTATGAAATATGCAACACTACTTAAAAACAATATCAATTTCTCTTTCTTCTTCTCTTGTGTCATTCTTTTCATTTTCTTCTCCATTTTATTTTCTTTTCTTTTCTTTTTCACAGGCAGAGAAATCTTTCATTGCATA
Source organism: Lodderomyces theae (assembly GCF_024610275.1). Classification (NCBI taxonomy): domain Eukaryota; kingdom Fungi; phylum Ascomycota; class Pichiomycetes; order Serinales; family Debaryomycetaceae; genus Lodderomyces; species Lodderomyces theae. The sequence continues at coordinate 1,249 of NW_026261415.1, read as the reverse complement.
ATAGTTTGAGTTTAATTTAATCAGTTAATAATGAGGGGTTTTATTGAAAAAAAAAAATAAAAAAATAAAAAAATAAAAATACAAAGTTTAAAAATTGAAGAGAAAAGAGAGAAACAAACAGAAAGTAAGGGTCGTGTGAATATTACCAAAAAATAACAACAACTAGTATATAAATTTCTTCTATTAACCGAGGTTGTTAAACACTACATCACACTATAAACAAAAAGAATTCGGTCTTTTACTACTACCACTGTGTACTCTCAACTCTTTTTTTCTTTTTCATTTCCCTTCAGTACATAATCTCATTTACTCTTATGCACATTACTCCGATGCACATGATTCTTACTCTTACTCTTACTCTTACTCTTACTCTTACTCTTACTCTTACTCTTACTCTTACTCTTGCTCTTGCTACTACTACTACTACTACTACTACTACTACTAAATCTTCCTTAACTATAATTACCAATGCTTCAATATCTTTTCTTTCTTGAACAAATACTTGTATAAACTCTCTTACAAATAACTCCCCTCCCTCATGAATACCCTTTGCGCAGGCTGCTGCAAACTTATAACGTAAATTTACCTTCGCTGGGTGATTGTGTATGGGTATGGGTATCGTACTGTAGACTGAGTAAGGTATATACTTCCCTATCAAGCTCAAACTGTACAAGTTTAGCAGCTGAAATTTTTTTTTTCCAAACCGCTACCATCCTATTATTGTGTAACACTCAATGTCAAACACAAGAAAGAAACAAAAAAAAAAAAACGTGAACGGTCATTTGACAGTTTCGGTCTTTTATTTTTTCTTTTTTTTTTTTTTGTTGCACCCGACAGACAAAAATAGTATTAGTGCACTGAAGGAATATGTCAAAAGCTATGGATAGAGACCGCTCCAATATACAAAATGCTGCTCCTTCTTCATAAGTCTTGACAGTAAGTACTGACAGCATCAAACATATATTTCAGCAGTAGGTTCAAGGTTCAAGGGTGCCATTGGCTTTTATCCCGTGTTGACATTCTCCTTTCATAAACCATCTCACCTTCTACAGTTCTTCGCATGTCTGTTCCGTCATTCTGTCCAATCTCGTGTCTGCATCCGCAAGTGACAAAACATTTCACTTTTCGACATTCTTCATTACCATAAAAAAAAAAGGGGGACAACAATTTGTTGCAAAAAAAAAAATTTAGGGGTTGCAAATAGCCGGAAATAACTGAGTCATCGTACATAATTGAACAGCTCTTTATA
>NW_026261416.1:0-1656 GCF_024610275.1 Lodderomyces theae | reverse complement strand
TAAAGTCCATTCAAGTCAGAGTCTGTAACTGAAGGTAATTTCAAAGTCATGGTGAGGCTTGGCCAAATTGGTTGCTGGTTTTCATCCCATGTATATTAGTTGTGGAGATTTCTATTCCCTTATAAATTATGCGTTTACAAATTACGAGCGGAGGTTACTTTGAAGCCACGCGGAGTTTATATCGGGGATGGGGTTCTTCCAGTTCGAAACCATTTGCAAACATATATACCACTTTTGGAATAAATCTGCTACTAATGTGGAGATAGACGGATTTACTGCGACAGCTCAATAGTACTTGGGCACAAAACGGTACTCGATTATCGTCTGAACTTTTCTGCAACAGAGTATTTTTTCTTGATAACACTGGCAATAATGCAAACCCCGCCAGGACTTTTAATAATAGAGAGAACTCTGAGAACAAGACCTTATCCGCAATAACAATTGTTTCAGGTTACAACATATTCTTTACAGGCCTCTCTAATAATTTCAATCTTCAAGTACGAAACATTTTTACTAACTCCGCGCGTGGTTTCAGAGGCTTCGCGGAAAAAGAAGAACAAATCAACTAAAAGGGCCATAGGCAGGGTTGTTGCAAGACTGAGTACAATGATTCAGATTCCGAGGCATCTTGAATAGAGTGGGGTATAGCTACGTTTGTCTGTTATTAGATTTGTGTGACTTGGGTCTTTGGTCCACCATCTCGATATTGCCAGAGATTTTCAATCACCAACCATTGATCAAAACTTGCTCATGAGGGCTTATATTATGCAGCGAGGCAGTTTCAGACTCGGTGACGACCCTTGTGCCTCTCCCCACCCACCGCCTCCATCCAAAATAGAGCCGTGCCACCAGAGCGAAGCTAGAGAACTCACAAATCTAGTTTTTGGAAGATATATGTTTCAGTGGTGAAATTGATTCATACAAAGGTACTGCAGATGTAGTATTTGTCTGCGAGTCTAGTCCATTGGCAACATTATGTTGGAGCGTTCCAGTGAATACTTTTGCCATGAGGGTGTACTGTTGACATGGCTCTCGATATGACGGAGAGAGAGGAAATAAACAACAATTTGAGGGTAAGGCGACGGCTTGCTTGTGTGTGTCATTTTGCCACGAAATGTCCTGTTATTTTATTGTGGCAAATTTTTTGATTGTATTATCAAGGTCACATGAGGTTGTTGGTCCAAACACGTTTAAGACTTTATTGATTCTTGGTTTTTGGGGCTATAATACGAGAGATGGGACCAATTGTGAACTTGGTGATCGCCCCGTTTTGGAAGTAACAGTATGGCAGCGTCTAACCACTCACAACACAAAGGATAGCCGGTTGAGATATTGGTTGCGAACAGGTTGTTAGTTATTCCAAATTAGACAAAGCTTACAAGTTGGTTAGTGGATTGACTAGTTGGAGAAAATGTCTATGGCTTTCTTTCGAAGTACACTCAGTATAGACCTTCTCGAGGATTACTCGTCACCGTCTGGAGCAAGCGCTTGTGATGCAACGAAGCTGGAACTCGACTTGTCGCATACCTTGATTGTGGATTTGTCGGCCAACACAAGTTTCAACACATTGAATCAACCCACCACATTATGCATCAGCACATTCCAAAAGAGATCTACAAAAGGAAGAGATGCGCGAAGAGAGAGAGGGATAAGATC